>NW_017670997.1:258160-265526 GCF_001879085.1 Nicotiana attenuata
AATTCCCAAAACCCGGAAACTCACAAATCACAAGCTAAGGGATACATAAGAAGCTCTGACTCAAGAATGTCTCTACAAAGGAGAAAATATTGAAGGAGCTATACTTATTACAGAAAGCTGGAAAGGGACTCCTCGGTCTGCGGACGTAGCAGATATACCTTGAAGTCTCTACCGATACGCCTCCTTCCAAGGCTGACAGAACTGAGTGGGAGTACCTGTATCTGCACAACAAAAATGTGCAGAAGAGTAGCATGAGCACACCACGGCGGTGCCCAGTAAGTATCAAGACTGACCTCGGTGGAGTAGTGACGAGGAACAGTCAAGACACCTACCGGTCAAATAAACAGTATAATCATAGGAATAATGGAAACAATATATAAATATGTAAAGACTCACCAAGAATGCTACAATTCACACTAAGGGAAAAGGACAACAAGTAACAACGAGAATATAATAAATGATGATACGAAATGACGGCAGAATCACAATCCAAATCCTAAGGTCACAACACAGCAAGGGGAGAACAAGTCAATAACTCATATCCTATGATGATGTTCACATAAGGTCTTATCCAACTCTTTCCACAATTTTTACCAAGTCTCGGACAAACCACAACTCACGAAGACCCAGCATCTGAAATCTAACAATTGTCATCCTGTGCCCCATCAATCTCATGGTCATATTGACAACTAACTGGCTAACTAGGGCCACTCTCACATATATAATGGATAAACGAGGGCGTATCTCCACCCTTAGCAAAATCGGAAGGAATTCACCTCTAATGGGGGTGTTCAACTACGTGTATGCTTGTGCAAGTGTTTCTAACAAGAATTCTACCAACTAGTAAACATGGAAAAGAGAACGGACCGCACGTGTGATGTTTCCTCACAGCTTCCGTTGCGAATAAGCTCATACAGGTAAGCAACCCACAATCACAATATTAAACAGATAGGAATGCCTCCACAGGCCGTCACAATTCTTTACAATCAACCCCTGACATAGCCCACCTTATTTCGCCACGCGTGCAACTAATAATATAAAAGGCACCGCCTTATTTCGCCACACGTGCATCACAATGTTTCCACCTTATTCCGCCACATGCGCAACCCACATATAAGCATATAACATATCCCGCCTTATTACGCCGCATGTGCAAAACATCAATAGCAACAATAGCACGGCAAAGACCTCGTGCAACCCTTCAACAACAACCGCACGGCAGAGACCTCGTGCATCACAGTACCAACAGCCGCACGGCAGAAACCTCGTGCATCACAGTATCAACAACCGCACGGCAGAAACCTCGTGCATCACAGTATCAAGCATCACACAACAAATGACAATATATACAGCAACAAAGCAAGAGAATCAACTTAGGTATTTCTGTTCACCAAGAGACGGTACAACTAACTCATAAGGAGTAACTGTAACAGAGAGATACTAAGCGCAATAAGAACAGCTCAACAAGGGAGAAATAATACGAAACAACGATTCCATAATACTCAGTTCTACAACAAGGAAGTTAACATGAATCAAATAATTACAATTAAGGAAATATCAACTAAACATAGGATATCTAACTTCTTTCCAATTAAGACCAATTAATTACACGAGAGATAGAAATAATGCTTTCCAGATAAAGACGAGCAGTTAGGAATGATAATGTGACTATAGAAGGGTAAATGTCTGCAGTTAAACAAATAAAAGCCAATTAGGCAACAAGAATAACCCAAAAGGGCAGATAAATTCCAAGTAAGTCATATAGAGGTGAAACTAATAACAGGGAATTCAAACGTATCAAGAACAACTTCATATTTGGTGATTACAAGGATCTAAGAATCTAAAAGGGGCAATTTTCCACAAATAAATCCGAGCACGCACTCGTCACCTCGCGTACAAGGAATACAATCAACAAAGAAGATTCAAATCCTAAGGGGAAGTCCCCCACACAAGGTTAGGTAAGATACTTACCTCGAACCGGCTAAAATCAACTGGCAACCACGTTCTTGCCACGAGTACTCGACCCCAAATGGCCCAAATCTATTCAATTAAATAACACATTGTAATTAACATTTCAAGCAACTGATTCTACTATTTAATTCAGAGCTAAGACGTGAATTTAGGTAAAATGACCAAAACGCCCCTCAGGCCAACGTGGTCAAAACCCGAGGTTCGGACCAAAATCCGATTACCCATTCCCCCACGAACCCAAATATATGATTTGTTTTTAAATCGGACCTCAAATTGAGGTCCAAATCCCCAATTTTAGAAAAACCTAGGTTCTACCCCAAACCCCCAATTTCACCCATGAAATTCATTGATTTTAAGTGGAAGACATGTTAAATGATGTAAATGATTAAAAGAATTAAGTAAAAATCGACTTACAAATGATTTGGAAGAAGTTTTGTCCTTGAAAAATTGCCTATGGGTTTGGGTCTTGAACGAATGGTGAAAAATGGTGGAAATTCGACTAAACTTTACAAAAAGCGCTTAAACCATATTTAAGACTTGTACCGGGCGCCGGAACCAAAATACGGGCCCGATACCAAAGTATTCTAATCAAATTTCATTTCCAATTTCCTTAATTATTTCCAGAAAACAATTTCACACAAAAATTCATTTCTCGGACTTGGGACCTCGGAATTCGATTCCGGGCATACGCCCAAGTCCCATATTTTCCTACGGACCCTCCAGGACAGTCAAATCACGGGTCCGGGTCCGTTTAACCAAAATGTTGACCGAGTCAAATTTATTCAATTTAATATCAAAATTTAGCATTTTTCTCACAGAATTCATATTTAAGCTTTTCGGCTACGCGTCCGGTCTGCACACGCAAATCGAGGCAACCCTAGAAGAGGCTTTCAAGGCCTCGGAAGTACAGAATGGGTAACAAAACAAATGATGACCCCTTTGGGTCGTCACATCCTCCACCACTAAAACAACCGTTCGTCCTCGAACGGACAAAAGAAAGTAGGACCTGAGTCGGGAAAAAGGTGGGGATAACGACTCCGCATATCAGACTCGGAATCCCAAACGGACATCGATATCACTGAAAATGCACTTCAACCAAAACTTATGAAATTTCTTTCAAAATGCTACTTTCCAAATCAACTTTGAGCTTCCCGAGACTTAATTCCGACCATGCGTACAAGTCATAATACCCAAAATGAAGCTGTTCATGGCCTCAAACTGCTGAACAATGCGCTAGAGCTCAAAACGACCGGTCGGGTCATTACATTCTCTCCCACTTAAACATACGTTCGTCCTCGAACGTGCTAAGATTTGCCTCGAAGTCCTCAAGCCACTGAGTGCGCACTTCCAACATACACCTGCGGGTGATCCCACGTCACCCCAATCCACATAAGCCTGACGACACCATCTCAACTGAAATTTAACCTTTCTAGCAATACCAATAGGCCTTCAAGCTAGAATTCTCACCTTCCATCCGTTTCCAAAAGACCCGATCCTAAATCCATATCCGGTATCAGTCCCAACCATCTATTTCAATACAAGCCAACACACACAGGGTATAACCACACAACATGACACATCATACATAGGCCCATAATAACATATCTGATAGCAATACTTGCCTGAGATCAAATTCGTGCCGGCCATAAGCCTCATATTCAATAGGAACTCTTTTCAAACCTCCACTACACTGGCGATGATATAATAACCACGAAAACCACATAACAAAACACCCGAATAACCAAATCTCAGCCACCACCAACAGGTACACACCCCACAAGCTAAAACTCAAGAACCATTAAACGGAAATGGCTGAATATGAGAAAGGAAATACATAAGGGAACTAACAAACAAATCAAACTAGCACAGATCCTTCTATAACACAAATCGACAAAAATATCTAACAAGAAAGAATGAAAGCATATAAAAGACTCACAAGGATCTTATACTAATATAACTCTCACCGCAGTATACAGCCCGGTCTTAACATATCAAATCACCTGAAATCACGAGGGTCCCGCCAGCATCACTGAATCACAAGTAGGGCACACATCAACCCATCTAAAGACTCTCACTAGATCAATTCCATCTACAAATTACAACACAGGCTGGCTCCCACACCGGTGGAGCATAGAAATCACAGGTCATAACCAAGAATACTCAGAGATCACATCAAACCTACCGAAACAGACGACATGAATTTACTACTAGCCTCATAACTCTCGACAACAGCTAGGAACTGACGATAGACACGACTATCACTCACAGAACCTCCCAACAGAATAATCACGTAAACAGAGTACAAATCATGAAACGCACTCATAAATGGAACAACAAATAAGGGAACTCACCCCGATAAGCAGAACTGTGATGAACTACAGATAGTGCCCCTCGATAACAAAACGAATCCGTACCTGAATGACATTCAACTGGCACACCAGCCTCAAGCCTACTATATGAAACACATCAACAAGCCGGGCCTCCCCCTCTTGGGCACCCTCTACCTGCTTGAATACCTCGCTGGGACATACCGGTCCGAAGTCTCGGACAATCTCTCACCATGTGGCTAGTATCTCCACACTCAAAGCACCCTCTCTACTGACGAGGCGGTGGGAACTGTACGATACGGGTACTCCGAGACCCATGAACACCTGAGTCACCATACAAAGCCTGAAGCACGAACTGAACTGGCTGACCCACATAACCTCTACCATGTCGCACCCTGCCTCCAAAATAAGGACCAATATACCTCCCCGGTCTACGAGGCCTCCTCGCCTCCTCAAACTCTCTCTCCTGATCTCGTCTGCTCTCTCTCGTGACGCTGCCTTCCCTCTCCCTCTCTAGCATGCATACCCTCTATCCTCCTAGCAATGTTCACCACCTCCTGATATGAAATATCCATCTGCAACTCACGAGCCATACTGGATCTGATGCTGGGAATAAGCCCCTCAATGAACCGGCGAACCTTCTCGCGAACCGTAGAAACCACGGCTGGGGCATGTCTAGCCAAACTGGTGTAACAGACAACATACTCCGAGACGGTCATAACACCCTGGCGCAAATGCTCAAACTCCACGCGCCATGCATCCCTGAGGCTCTGAGGAACAAACTCTCTCAGGAACATGTCTGAAAACTGGGTCCAAGTCACTGATGCTACCTCGTCTGGGCTGTCTAACTCATAGGTGCACCACCACTCATAGGCGACTCCTCGAAGCTGGAAAGTAGTGCAGGAAACCCCGCTCGATCCAGAGATACCCATAGTACGGAGAATGCGGTAACACTCGTCAAGAAACCCCAAGGCATTGTCTGATGCTAATCCACTGAACACCGGAGGATCATACTTCTTGAACCTCTCTAGTCTCATCTGCTCCTGCTCGGAAGCCGTTGCCATGCCCTCGGGCTGAACTGGTGTTGCAGGCGGCGCAGGAATAATCTCAGGAGTGTGGGCGGCGGGAGCCTGTGCTCCTCCCCCGGCCTAGGATGTGGCTGCCGCAAGGGGAAGCAATCCTGCCTGATCGCCTCGGGTAGTACGTGTCCTCACCATCTGTGAGAGAATGGAAGACAGAGGTTCAGGATTGTGAATGTCAAAAATCTCGCACGACAGGGAAATCAAATGAAGTAGAATTTTCCTAACAGTTACATAGCCTCTCGCAGATAAGTACAGACGTCTCCGTACCGATCCACGAGACTCTAATAAACTGGCTTGTGATCTGTGACTCCTATGAACCTATAGCTCTAATACCAACTTGTCACGACCCCAATTCGCCCTCCATAGACATGTCGTGACGGCACCTATTCCCTACGACTAGGTAAGACTAACAATGCGGAAGATAAACCATAATTGCGAAAGAAAGTAAATAAAACTGAACTAGTAAAATAAAACGGTGTCTAAGGTGCCGCTCAGCACATACCACAACAGTTCTCGAAGCTAACAAAATTCCCAAAACCCGGAAACTCACATATCACAAGCTAAGGGATACATAAGAAGCTCTGACTCAAGAATGTCTCTACAAAGGAGAAAATACTGAAGGAGTTATACTTATTACAGAAAGCTGGAAAGGGACTCCTCGGTCTGCGGAAGTAGCAGATATACCTCGAAGTCTCTACCGATACGCCTCCTTCCAAGGCTGACAGAACTGAGTGGGAGTACCTGTATCTGCACAACAAAAATGTGCAGAAGAGTAGCATGAGCACACCACGGCGGTGCCCAGTAAGTATCAAGACTAACCTCGGTGGAGTAGTGACGAGGAACAGTCAAGACACCTACCGGTCAAATAAACAGTATAATCATAGGAATAATGGAAACAATATATAAATACGTAAAGACTGCATGAATGACCAAGAATGCTACAATTCACACTAAGGGAAAAGGACAACAAGTAACAACGAGAATATAATAAATGATGATACGAAATGACGGCAGAATCACAACCCAAATCCTAAGGTCACAACACAGCAAGGGGAGAACAAGCCAATAACTCATATCCTATGATGATGTTCACATAAGGTCTTATCCAACTCTTTCCGCAATTTTTACCAAGTCTCGGACAAACCACAACTCACGAAGACCCAGCATCTGAAATCTAACAATTGTCATCCTGTACCCCATCAATCTCATGGTCATATTGACAATTAACTGGCTAACTAGGGCCACTCTCACGTATATAATGGATAGACGAGGGCGTATCTCCACCCTTAGCAAAATCGGAAGGAATTCACCTCTAATGGGGGTGTTCAACTACGTGTATGCTTGTGCAAGTGTTTCTAACAAGAATTCTACCAACTAGTAAACATGGAAAAGAGAACGGACTGCACGAGCGATGTTTCCTCACAGCTTCCGCTGCGAATAAGCTCATACAGGTAAGAAACCCACAATCACAATATAAAACAGATAGGAATGCCTCCACAGGCCATCACAATTCTTTACAATTAACCCCTGACATAGCCCAGCTTATTTCGCCATGCGTGCAATTAATAATATAATAGGCACCGCCTTATTTCGCCACACGTGCATCACAATATTCCCACCTTATTCCGCCACATGCGCAACCCACATATAAGCATATAACATATCCCGCCTTATTACGCCGCATGTGCAAAACATCAATAGCAACAATAGCACAGCAAAGACCTCGTGCAACCCCTTCAGCAACAACCGCACGGCAGAGACCTCGTGAATCACAGTACCAACAGCCGCATGGCAGAAACCTCGTGCATCATAGTATCAACGACAACACGGCAGAAACCTCGTGCATCACAGTCTCAAGTATCACACAACAAATGACAATATATACAGCAACAAAGCAAGAGAATCAACTCAGATATTTCTGTTCACCAAGAGACGGTACAACTAACTCATAAAAGGAGTAAAACTGTAAACAGAGAAGATACTAAA
>NW_017670997.1:265822-332406 GCF_001879085.1 Nicotiana attenuata
AGTCTAACCATATAAAAATCTCCCAAATCGGAGGTCAAATGCTCACTCAAAATCCCAAAGTTTGGCCTAAGAAGTTCTAACCAAATTCCTCCAATTTTAGTCCCAAATTCGAATTTTAATGATGGATTTAACTACAAAATAATGAAATATAACTAGAAGGGATTAAGAAACGTTACCCAATAAATCTTCTCTTCAAAACCCACTCAAAATCGCCCTCTCCCGAGCTCTTAATTGATTTTGTAACTTATGAACTCAAACCCTCGACATTTCTATTTCTGCCCAGGGATTTCCGCTTATGCGGACAACGGACCGCTTCTGCGGTCCCGCATATGCGGAAAGCAACCGCTTCTGCGGTTTTCACTTAATTGACCAGAGTCCGCTTTTGCGGACACATAACGCTCATGCGGTTCCGCTTCTGCGGAATAGCGACCGCTTCTGTTCCTGAGAGGGAGGGCTAATCTCGCTTCTGTGACGACCAAGGCCGCTTCTGCGGCTCCGCTTCTGCGGTTCCCAAGCCGCTGAAGCGGAAAGATACCAGAAGCAGCAGTGCTGCTATTTCTCAACTTCCAAAACTCTTCCGTTAACCACCCGAAATCATCCCGAGGCCCCCGAGACCTCAACCAAAAGTACCAATACCACCTAATACCTTATTAAAACTTGTAGCAATCTTGAAAACACCTAAACAACGCCGGAAACCCGAATTACTCAAAGATTCAAGCCTAAGAACTTCAAATTCCAACCAAACACACTTTCGATCAAAAACCTAACCAAACCTCGCCCGAATGACCTGAAATTTTGAACACACATCCCAAATGACATGACGGAGCTACTGCAACTTCCGAAATTCCAATCCGACCCTCGGATCAAAAACTCACTATCGGACCGGAAACTTCAAAAAAATTCAAACTTCGGCATTTTAGCCTAAATGAGCTACGAGCCTCCAAAATACATTCCGAACACGCTCCCAACCCCGAAATCACCTAACGGAGCTAACTGAACCATCGGATTTCCATTCCGAGATCGTCTTCACACTGTTCTGATTACGGACCATTTTTCAACTCTTAAGCTCTCATTTAGGGACTAACTGTCCCAAAACACTCCGAATCCCAACACCGAATGTCCCGGCAAACCAAAATAGCAGAAATGAACTTAGGGGAAATAGTTAATGGGGGATCGGGGCGTGAATTCTAAAAACGACCGGTCGGGTCGTTACATCCTCCCACACTTAAACATTCGTTCGTCCTCGAACGAGCATAGAGAACATACCTGGAGTCTTCAAGTCACTGAGTGCGCACCTCCAACATACACCCGCGGGTGATCCCACGTTACCCCAATCCACTTAAGCCTGACGACACCATCCCAACTGAAATTAATCTCTCCTCGCAATACCAATAGGCCTTCAAGCCAGAGTCCTCACCTTCCATCCGTTTCCAAAAGACCCGATCCTAAATCAATGTCCGATATCAGTCGTAACCAGCTATTTCAATACAACCCAACACATACAAGGTACAACCACGTAACATGACGCCTCACACATAGGCCCGCAATAACATTTCTAATAGCAATACTTGCCTGAGATCAAATTCGTGCCGGCCATAAGCCTCATATTCAATAGGAACTCTTTTCAAACCTCCACAACACTGGCGATGATATAATAACCACGAAAACCACATAACAAAACACCCGAATAACCAAATCTCAGCCAACACCAACAGGTACACACCCCACAAGCTAAAACTCAAGAACCATTGAACGGAAATGGCTGAATATGAGAAAGGAAATACATAAGGGAACTAACAAACAAATCAAACTAGCACAGATCCTTCTATAACACAAATCGACAAAAATATCTAACAAGAAAGAATGAAAGCATATAAAAGACTCACAAGGATCTTACGCTAATATAACTCTCGCCGCAGTATACAGCTCGGTCTCAACATATCAAATCACCTAAAATCACGAGGGTCCCGCCCGCATCACTGAATCACAAGTAGGGCACACATCAACCCATCCAGAGACTCTCACTAGATCAATTCCGTCTACAAATTACAACACAGGCTGGCTCCCACACCGGTGGAGCATAGAAATCACAGGTCATAACCAAGAATACTCAGAGATCACATCAAACCTACCGAAACAGACAACATGAATTTACTACTAGCCTCATAACTCTCGACAACAGCTAGGAACGGATGAAAGACACGGCTATCACTCATAGAACCTCCCAACAGAATAATCATGTAAACAGAGTACAAATCATGAAATGCACTCATAAACGGAACAACAAATAAGGGAACTCACCCCGATAAGCAGAACTGTGATGAACTACAGATAGTTCCCCTTGATAACAAACCGAATCCGTACCTGAATGACATTCAACTGGCACACCGGCCTCAAGCCTACTATATGAAACACATCAACGAGCCGGGCCTCCCCCTCTTGGGCGCCCTCTACCTGGCTGAATACCTCGCAGGGACACACCGGTCCGAAGTCTGGGACAATCTCTCACCATGTGGCTAGTATCTTAACACTCAAAGAACCCTCTCTACTGACGAGGCGGTGGGAACTGTACGATACGGGTACTCCGAGACCCATGAACACCTGAGTCACCATACAAAGCCTGAAGCGAGAACTGAACTGGCTGACCCGCAAAACCTCTACCATGACGCACCCTGCCTCCGAAATAAGGACTAGTATACCTCCCCGGTCTACGAGGCCTCCTCGCCTCGTCAAACTCTCTTTCCTGATCTCATCTGCTCTCTCTCTCTCTCGTGACCCTGCCTTCCCTCTCCCTCTCTAGCATGCATACCCTCTATCCTCCTAGCAGTTTTCACCACCTCCTGATATGGAATATCCATCTCCAACTCACGAGCCATACTGGATCTGATGCTGGGAATAAGCCCCTCAATGAACCGGTGAACCTTCTCGCGAACAGTAGAAACCAAGGTTGGGGCATGTCTAGCCAAACTGGTTTAACGGACAGCATACTCCGAGACGATCATAACACCCTGGTGCAAATGCTCAAACTCCACGCGCCATGCATCCCTGAGGCTCTGAGGAACAAACTCTCTCAGGAACATGTCTGAAAACTGGGTCCAAGTCAGTGAAGCTACCTCGTCTGGGCTGTCTAACTCATAGGTGCGCCACCACTCATAGGCGGCTCCTTGAAGCTGGAAAGTAGTGCAGGAAACCCCGCTCGATCCAGAGATACCCATAGTACGGAGAATGCGGTAACACTCGTAAAGAAACCCCAAGGCATCGTCTGATGCTAATCCACTGAACACCGGAGGATCATACTTCTTGAACCTCTTTAGTCTCATCTGCTCCTGCTCGGAAGCCGCTGCCATGCCCTCGGGCTGAACTGGTGCTGCAGGCGGCGCAGGAATAATCTCAGGAACCTGCTCGAAATGCGCTCGCTGCTCAGGAGTGCGGGCGGCGGGAGCCTGTGCTCCTCCCCCGGCCTGGGATGTGGCTGCCGCAAGGGGAAGAAATCCTGCCTGAGCCAAAGTGGTGTACATACTCATGAAATGTGCCAAAGTCTCCTGAAGGGCTGGAGTAGTAGTAGCTGTAGGCGTGTTAGGTGCCTGGACTCCGGCTGGATCTGCTGGTGCTACCTCGGCGGCAGCTCGCGCAAGTGCTCTCGCTGCACCACGTGCGCGTCCTCGAACTCTTCCCCGACCCTGACCTCCGACGGCTACAGCAGGGGGAGCAAGTGCCTGATCGCTTCGGGTAGTACGTGTCCTCACCATCTGTGAGAGAGTGGAAGACAGAGGTTCAGGATTGTGAATGTAAAAAATCTCGCACGACAGGGAAATCAAATGAAGTAGAATTTTCCTAACGGTTACATAGCCTCTCGTAGATACGTACAGACGTCTCCGTACCGATCCACAAGACTCTAATAAACTGGCTTGTGATCTGTAACTCCTATGAACCTATAGCTCTAATACCAACTTGTCACGACCCCAGTTCGCCCTCCGTGAACATGTAATGACGGCACCTAGTCCCTACGACTAGGTAAGCCTAACAATGCGGAAGATAAACCATAATTGCGGAAGAAAGTAAATAAAATCGAACTAGTAAAATAAAACGGTGTCTAAGGTGCCGCTCGGCGCATACCATAACAGTTCTCGAAGCTAACAAAATTCCCAAAACCCGGAAACTCACAAATCACAAGCTAAGGGTTACATAAGAGGCTCTGACTCAAGAATGTCTATACAAAGGAGAAAATACTGAAGGAGCTATACTTATTACAGAAAGCTGGAAAGGGACTCCTCGGTCTGCAGACGTAGCAGATATACCTCGAAGTCTCTACTGATCGCCTCGTTCCAAGGCTGACAGAACTGAGTGGGAGTACCTGTATCTGCACAACAAAAATGTGCAGAAGAGTAGCATGAGCACACCACGGCGGTGCCCAATAAGTATCAAGACTAACCTCGGTGGAGTAGTGACGAGGAACAGTCAAGACACCTACCGGTCAAATAAACAGTATAATCATAGGAATAATGGAAACAATATATAAATATATAAAGACTGCATGAATGACCAAGAATGCTACAATTCACACTGAGGGAAAAGGACAACAAGTAACAACGAGAATATAATAAATCATGATACGAAATGACGGCAGAATCACAATCCAAATCCTAAGGTCACAACACAGCAAGGGGAGAACAAGTAAATAACTCATATCCTACGATGTTGTTCACATAAGGTCTTGTCCAACTCTTTCCATAATTTTTACCAAGTCTCGGACAAACCACAACTCACGAAGACCCAGCACCTGAAATCTAACAATTGGCATCCTGTGCCCCATCAATCTCATGGTCATATTGACAACTAACTGGCTAACTAGGGCAACTCTCACATATATAATGGATAAACGAGGGCGTATCTCCACCCTTAGCAAAATCGAAAGGAATTCACCTCTAATGGGGTTGTTCAACTACGTGTATGCTTGTGCAAGTGTTTCTAACAAGAATTCTACCAACTAGTAAACATGGAAAAGAGAACGGACCGCACGTGCGATGTTTGCTCACAGCTTCCGCTGCGAATAAGCTCATACAGGTAAGCAACCCACAATCACAATATTAAACAGAAAGGAATGCCTCCACAGGCCCGTCACAATTCTTTACAATCAACCCCTGACATAGCCCACCTTTCGCCATGCGTGCAATTAATAATATAACAGGCACCGCCTTATTTTGCCACACGTGCATCACAATGTTCCCACCTTATTCTGCCACATGCGCAACCCACATATAAGCATATAACATATCCCGCCTTATTACACCGCATGTGCAAAACATCAATAGCAACAATAGCACGGCAAAGACCTCGTGCAACCCCTTCAGCAACAACCGCACGGCAGAGACCTCGTGCATCACAGTACCAACAGCCGCACGGTAGAAACCTCGTGCATCATAGTATTAGCGACAGCACGGCAGAAACCTCGTGCATCACAGTCTCAAGCATCACACAACAAATGACAATATATATAGGAAAAAAGCAAGAGAATCAACTCAGGTATTTCCGTTCACCAAGAGATGGTACAACTAACTCATAAGGAGTAACCGTAACAGAGAGATACTAAGCGCAATAAGAACAGCTCAACAAGGGAGAAATAATACGACACTACGATTCCATAATACTCAGTTCAACAACAAGGAAGTTAACATGAATCAAATAATTACAATTAAGGAAATATCGACTAAACATAGGATAGCTAGCTTATTTCCAATTAAGCCCAATTAATTACACGAGAGATAGAAATAATGCTTTCCAGATAAAGACGAGCAGTTAGGAATGATAATGTGACTATAGAAGGATAAAGGTCTGCAGTTAAACAAGTAAAAGCCAATTAGGCAACAAGAATAACCCAAAAGGGCAGATAAATTCCAAGTAAGTCATGTAGAGGTGAAACTAATAACAGGGAATTCAAACGTATCAAGCACAACTTCATATTCGGTGATTACAAGGATCTAAGAATCTAAAAGGGGCAATTTTTCACAAATAAATCCGACCACGCACTCGTCACCTCGCGTACAAGGAATACAATCAACAAAGAAGACTCAAATCCTAAGGGGAAGTCCCCCACACAAGGTTAGGCAAGATACTTACCTCGAACCGGCTAAAATCAACTAGCAACCACGTTCTTGCCACGAGTACTCGACTCCAAATGGCCCAAATATATTCAACTAAATCACACATTGTAATTAACATTTCAAGCAACTGATTCTACTATTTAATTCAAAACTAAGATGCGAATTTAGGTGAAATGACCAAAATGCCCCTCAGGCCAACGTGGTCAAAACCCAAGGTTCGGACCAAAATCTGGTTACCCATTCCCCCACGAACCCAAATATATGATTTATTTTGAAATCGGACCTCAAATTGAGGTCCAAATCCCCAATTTTAAAAAAACCTAGGTTCTACCCCAAACCCCTAATTTCACCCATGAAATTTATTGATTTTAATTGGAAGACATGTTAAATGATGTAAATGATTGAAAGAATTAACTAAAAACTGACTTACAAATGATTTGGAAGAAGTTTTATCCTTGAAAAATCGCCTATGGGGTTTGGGTCTTGAAAGAATGGTGAAAATTTGTGGAAATTCGACTAAGTATGAATTTGTTGAGTCTCTGATGTCACTATTGCGAACTGGGGTTCGCAATTGCGAACCCCGACCAAGCCTGGGATTTGCGAACCTTTGTTCGCTTTTGCGAACTTTGAGGGAAAACGGGTGGTTCGCATTTGGGAACCATAAGGTCGCATTTGCGAAACCTCACCCTTCGCATTTGCGAGGTTAAGTATCGCATTTGCGATAGCTTCATGCCTGGCATATTCTCGCATTTGCGAGCTGACCTTCGCAATTGCAGCTCGCATTTGCGAGCCAGGCTTCGCAATTGCGAAGCCTGCAGGTCAGTTATGGCTGTAATTTTTCCAAGGTTGAAAAAGCACTCCGACACCTATCCAAAACTCACCCGAGCCCTCGGGGCTCCACACCAAACATGCACACAACCTCAAAAACATCCTACGGACTCACTCGCTCGGTCAAATGGCCAAATTAACATCATAAACATCGAATCAAGCCTCAAAACTCATGATTTCTTCCAATTTCTTCATAAAATATCAAATTTCCATTTTAAGTCCAAAACACGTCAAACAACGTCCGTTTTCAACCAAACTTTACAGAAAGCGCTTAAACCATATGTTACAACCCATATTCACATACGTTAGTTCATGCCATAAGGTCGTCGACATAAATCCATGAAGATATTATCTTTAAGATGATAAGAGGTTAATCCTATTTGTCTTAAATTATACAAAGGTGTATAAGGGTGGGTAACAAGTATTAGAAGTTAAACGAATCAAGGATGTTGTCAGCCGTATTTTTGGGTAAACCTAGGGGTGCTTAATACTCTCAAGAGGTCGTATTTAATGTATATGAATCATAAAATATGCGTATCATAGTCTTGAAGTCAAACGAGTTATGAAACAAAAGTCAACAAGAGTTGTTGCAACTTAGGTTCATAGTTTTACTTAAACTTTTGATCAAATATTATTAAGCTTTTCTCCTAATATACTTGGAATTACGGGGTCATCTACCCACATATTGAAGATCTATGAGTCTAGTTTCCAACGCATTAAACCTTTTATCAATACGACATTGGAGTAGAGAGATATAAACATTTTTGCGAGACTGCACAAGCTGCTAGGTGACAAGTAGGTGGGTCACCTACTTGGTTAAATGATAGCCCAAAAAGAGGCAATTTCGGGTCAGACAAAAAGCCCATTAAAAGGCTTATCTCCTGAAATATATCCCTCATTTTATTTTACAAATAACCAGACCTAAACCCCTGCAAACTTCCTCCCAAAAATTATCCACAAACTCTAATTGATTTTCCCTCTCTTTCAAGTTCAAATTGGGGGTAAACCCTAGAGTTTGAAGAACCAAGATAAGGGCTGAGTTATCCAACAAGTAAGGTGAGTTTACTGCTATCATTCATAGAGTTATTCTGCTGTGAATTCATGGTAATTCGTTCAATACATGTAAGAACTCACGGGATGGTGATCGGAAGTCGTGAGTTCGAGTTATTCACTTGTAGCAGACTGTTTTGTGGACTATTTTGTGTTGCTGTTGGTCTGCGTGTTTTACTAGTGTTTTGTGGAGTTTTGGAGGAGGAAGGGTGTAGAGAAACACCATATAGATGTAGGGTTGTGGGCTGGTAGTTCTTCGTAACATTTCCGGGTCGTTTGACACGACTACGGTGGCCGTCGTATGTATGAAGTGATTAGGTTGTGCGTGGACTGTTTTGGGAGGCTCAATATGATTATTATTGATGTTGTTTAGGCTGTTTGGTGATTGTTTGGAATTGTGTGAAGTCATATATATAGGGGAGGTGCTGTCTGTTTCATCGTAAAATAGGTTGTGGTCGATACATAATAGTTATGACGCTTGAATGATAACTATAGTATCGTTTCTCTTATTGTAGACTAAGGAGTCGTGAAAATTGCATAGCTTGAGATTGGGGCAGTATATACAAGGTATGTGAGGCTATCCCTTTCCTTCTTTTGCACGACTCCGATTGTACATAATGTAATGAACGAGCTTCCAAAGATACTCTACTCTTAGAAGCTAGCAGTACTTACATTGTTTCCCCTCTTATGGAACGATTGATGTTGATGTTGCTTCTCTTATTCTTATGTTATCAATGTTATTGGTACTTCCTGATTCTTATAAGGTTCATGGTGAAGAGTTAGTCCTAATAACGTGTACAGAGGATACCGACCTTACGTCACTTCGAAAGGTTTAGAACGTGAGTCCATGAGTCGAGCATGCATTATATATATGTATCTATTTTACTCTACCGAGCCGCGCTATAGTCGGCCGGGTACGGCACCTATTGCGCAACCACTGATCAGTTGGGTTTTACCGAGATCCACGTGGCCGGGTACATTTTTACCGAGCCTATTACGGCCGGCTACGATATGATGATGATGATGCCCACAGAGGTGTATGTTTTAAAAGTGTATGTATATATACATATGCATCACGCATTTCATGTCAGTAGCCCTTAGAGGTACCCAGATGTTACAGGTTGTTTATTCTCTATCCCTGCTTACATTACTGCTCGTACTTATGGTTCCCTGCCTTACATACTCAGTACTTTATTCATACTGACGTCCTTTTATTTGTGGACGCTGCATGTCGTGCTGCAGGTCCTGATAGACAGGCAGGCGCAGCTCCCCCACCATAGTAGGCTGTCCAGTTCAGCGGTGATTGGCGAGATCCGTTCTTCGGACTTGCCGTGGTCTTGGTATGCATTTTTGTTATAGATATTATGGGTATGTCGGGGCCCTGTTCCGGCTATGTTGCAACACTTATGTTCCTTTAGAGGCTCATAGACAGGTGTCGACTCATGTATAGTTTGGTAGGCCTTGTCGGCTGGTTTTTGTTGTATAGTCTCTCATGGTAGTGTGGTAGCTCGTACCTTATATATAGTTTCTTGATTGTCTAGTCATCCCATGTTATGTATGTTCATGCCATCATATTTTATTGTTGGTTGTCACGACCCATGTCTACCATTTATATTGATCTCGTCAGCCCTAAAAGATAATAAAGAAGGTTAGATAAAATGTATGTTGGTGCTCGGTAAGTATGGCCGGGTGCTAGTCATGGCCCTCCAGTTTGAGTCGTGACAAACTTGGTACCAGAGCAAGTCTGTCCTAGGGATTGTCTATGAGCCGTGTCTAGTAGAGTCTTGATTATGGATGTGTAGCGCGCCACATTTTTAATCTGGAGGCTACATGAAATCTAGGGTTGTTACCTTCTTCCTGAATCTAGATCGTGCGTAGAGTTGAGTCGTAAATGTTCATCTTTAATATTCACCTTGTTTTCTTTCAGCGATGCCTAGGAAGCAAACAATTAGTAGACGGCTTGATACAACTGCGGGAGAGGGTACCAGTCAGGTGCCCCAAGCCAGAGTGGGCCAAAGTGAGGCTCAGAGTGAGATGCCGTCTCATACCTCATCTACTCCGTCTCCTCTAGAGGATATTAGGAGGAACCCAGAACCTCCAGTTCCTCCGTCTGGAACTACAGACTAGGATATGCGGAGTGTTTTGCAGTTATTGACTAGCTTGGTAGCTGCTCAGGCTCAGAGACAGAATACAGGTGTTGTTGATAAACCAGTTAGTACGAGAGTTTGTGATTTTATTAATTTAGACCCTCATGTGTTTACCGGATCAGATCTGAAGGAGGACCCGCAGACTGTTATTGATCAGGTTCATCGTACACTGCGGGTTATGCATACTAGTGATACAGAGGCAGTAGAGTTGGCTTCTTATCGGCTACGGGATTTAGCGGTTCTCTGGTATGATAGTTGGGAGAGATCCAGGGGTTCGAACACTCCTCCAGCTATGTGGAAGGAATTTTCTGAGGCCTTTCTTCGTCACTACTTGCCAGTTGAGATACGACGATCTAGAGCTGATAAGTTCTTGAACCTTAGACAAGGTAATATGAGTGTGCGAGAGTATAGTATGCAGTTTGATTCTTTAGTAAGGTATGCTCCCCATATGGTAGCAGAGATGAGTGAATGGGTGCATCTGTTCGTGAACGGGTTGGGACCACATCTGATAAATGAGTGCACGACAGCCTCCTTGGTGGAAGGCATGGATATTTCCCGTATTCAGGCTTATGCCCAGACCCTAGAGGATCGTAAGCGCCAGCAAAATGCAGATAGGGAGCAGGATAGGGGCCAGCATAAGCAGGCGAGATTTGTAGGGTATTCTGATGACTTCAGAGGCAATGTCAGGACCCAGTCTTCGAGAAGTTCGGCGCCATCTGTAGCTAGTGCTCCTCCACAATTCCAGAGGCCTCGATATGATCGATTTACCTATTCAGGTCCAAGTCAGAGTTCGCGGGCATCAGGCTCGCAATATCACAGAGATACTAATCAGACGATACCCCTAACACCACGTTGTGATCAGTGCGATAAGGCCCACTTTGGACTGTGTCGTCGAGGTTCTAATGCGTGCTATTCTTGTGGATAACCTGGCCATATGATACGGGATTGTCCTAACAAAGGAGGTGGTGGTATGGCTCAGCTGACTGGATCTGTGTCTGGTTCTTCCTCATCAACTCAACCTCCAGCATGGGGTTTTCAGCAGTCGACAGGTCGAGGTAGAGGTAGAGGTGCAGTGCAGAGTTCGAGTGGTGCTCAAAATCGAACCTATTCTCTAGTAGGTCGATAGGATCTCGAGTTATCTCCAGATGTTGTTACAGGTATATTGTCTGTGTTTTCTTATGATGTATACGCGCTGATTGACCCGGGATCTACATTATCATATGTTACACCCTTTGTGGCTAATAAGTTTGGCATTGATCCTGAATTGATAAGTAAACCCCTTGCGGTATCTACTCCGATTGGAGATTCTGTGATTGCTAGAAGGGTATATAGAGGTTGCACTGTGATGATTTGTAGTCGTCAAACCTCGGCAAATTTATTTGAGTTAGAAATGGTTGATTTTGATGTGATAATGGGAATGGATTGGTTGGCCTCATGCTATGAAAATTTTGACTGTCGTACGAAGATGGTTAGGTTTCAGTTTCTTGGTGAACCCGTCATTGAATGGAAGGGGAACATTGCTATGCCGAAAGGTAGGTTTATTTCCTATCTTAAGGCAAGGAAGATGATCTCAAAAGGTTACATTTATCATCCCGTTTGCGTTAGGGATGCGGAGACGAAGCCGCCTACTCTACAATCAATCCCCGTGGTCAATGAATTTCCAGATGTTTTCCCAGATGAAATCCCAGGCCTTCCTCCTGATAGAGAGATTGAGTTTAGCATTGATGTGTTTCCTGACACTCAACCGATCTCTATCCCTCCATACAGAATGGCCCCGGCAGAGTTGCAAGAGTTGAAGGACTTACTGGATAAGAGCTTCATTAGGCCTAGCACTACACTTTGGGGTGCGCCAGTCCTCTTCGCGCGGAAGAAAGATGGATCGTTACGGATGTGTATCGACTAACAACAGTTGAATAAGTTTACTATAAAGAACAAGTATCCACTTCTAAGGATTGACGCCTTGTTTGACCAACTCCAGGGTGCTAAGTATTTCTCCAAGATTGACTTACGTTCAGGGTATCATCAGGTGAGGGTTACGGAGAAGGATATTCCAAAGACGGCCTTCCGGACAAGATATGGGCACTTTGAGTTCTTGGTGATGTCGTTCGGGCTAACAAATGCCCCACCAGCTTTTATGGATCTCATGAATACTATATTCTGGCCCTATCTTGATGTGTTCGTGATCGTATTCATTGATGACATTTTGGTGTATTCTCGTTCGGAGGCGGAACATGCGGGCCACTTGCGGATAGTATTACAGATGCTTCAGGATCGTAAGTTATATGTTAAGCTCTCCAAATGTGAATTCTGGCTGAACTCAGTAGCATTCCTTGGCCATGTGATATCTGACGAGGGTATTAGTGTCGACACTCAGAAGATCGATACAGTAAAGAATTGGCCGAGACCTACATTACCATCAGAAGTCCGCAACTTGCTAGGGCTAGCAGGATATTATAGGCGATTTGTAGAAGGGTTTTCCTCTATATCAGCACCATTCACTAAGTTAACACAAAAAGCTACTAAATTCCAGTGGTCTGACGCTTGTGAACGAAGTTTTCAGGAGTTGAAGAATCGATTGACATCCGCACCAGTGCTAACTTCCTGAATGACCAGAAGGTTATGTGGTATATTGTGATGCCTCAGGTATAGGTTTGGGGTGCGTATTGATGCAACGTGAGAAGGTGATTGCTTATGCATCAAGACAATTAAAGAAGCATGAAAGAATTATCCAACCCATGATTTGGAATTGGCTGCAGTAATATATGCTTTGAAGATATGGCGGCACTACTTATACGGTGTCCATGTTGACATCTACACAGATCATAAGAGTTTACAATACATCTTCAAGCACAAAGAGTTGAATTTGAGGCAGCGTAGGTGGCTTGAATTACTGAAAGACTACGACGTCGAGATATTGTATCATCCCGGTAAAGCCAACGTTGTGGCAGAAGCTCTCAGCCGTAAGTCAATGGAAAGCTTAGTACATATTGAGGCAGGTAGATGGGGGTTGACTAAAGAGCTTCATCAGCTAGCCAATATGAGAATAAGATTGTTAGACTCTGATGACGGAGGTGTTATTGTACATAATACATCAGAATCATCTTTGGTATCCGAATAAAAGCACGGCAATATGAAGATCCTATCTTAATACGATTGAGAGAGAGCATTCAGCAGTGTAAAATTACGGCTTTTGAGATCGGAGGAGATGGGGCACTGAGATACCAGGGCTGATTATGTGTGCCTAATGTGACAAGGTTGCGAGAGAAGATTATGAATGAGAATCATCAATCCCGATATTCCATCCTTCCTGGCTCGACAAAGATGTATCATGACATTAAGGAGCAGTATTGGTGGGATAACATGAAGAAGTCTATTGCAGAATTTGTAGCCCAGTGTCCTAATTGTCAACAAGTAAAGATCGAACATCAGAAACCCGGTGGATTGCTTCAGAATATAGAGATTCCGACCTGGAAATGGGAGGTGATTAATATGGACTTCATTATTGGATTACTTCGCTCTTATCATAAGTTTGACTCCATCTGGGTGATAGTTGATTGACTTACAAAATGTGCCCATTTTTGTCAGTTAAGACAACTTACACGGCTGAAGATTATACGAAGTTGTATATCAAGGAGATTGTTAGGCTTCATGGTGTACCAATATCTATTATATCAGACCGAGGAGCTCAATTTATGGCTAACTTTTGGAGGTCTTTTCAGAAGGGTTTAGGCACACAAGTGAATCTCAGCACTGCATTTCATCCACAGACTGACGGACAGGCTGAACGTACCATTCAGACACTTGAAGATATGCTACGAGCATGTGTTCTAGATTTTAAGGGAAATTGGGATGACCATCTTCCACTCATAGAATTTGCCTACAATAATAGCTACCATTCCAGTATTAAAATGGCCCCATACGAGACACTATACGAGAAGAGATGTAGATCACCAGTTGGATGGTTCAAAGTCGGTGAAACAGAATTATATGGGCCAGATTTGATTCGTCAAGCCATTGAGAAGGTGAAAGTGATACAGGAGCGATGGAGAATGGCAAAAAGCAGGCAAAAGTCTTATTCTGATGTCCGACGCCATGATCTGGAGTTTGAGGTTGGTGATTGGGTTTTCTTGAGGATCTCGCCGATGAAGGGTGTTATGCGTTTTGGGAAGAAGGGTAAGCTGAGTCCACGGTATATCGGTCCGTACAAAATTCTTCGACGAATTGGACAGGTTGCTTATGAGTTAGAATTGCCATCCGAATTGGAATTTGTCCATTTCGGTATTCCATGTATCTATGTTGAGGAAATGTATTGGAGACCCTTCTCGAGTTTTCCCTATCAAAGATGTACAAGTTACAGAGGATCTATCATATGATGAACTTCCAATGGCTATATTAGATCGACAAGTCTGCAAGCTGAGAACAAAAGATGTAGCTTCTGTCAAAGTATTGTGGAGGAACAAGAATATGGAAGAAATGACATGGGAAGAGGAAGAGGAGATGAGGTCTAAATACCCTTACCTATTCCAGAATGAAGATAACAAGGATGCTGGTGGAACGCTGGATACATTGGAAGGTGAAACGGCTCTATGAGGTAAGTAATAACTTGAAAATACTCTTCCTTAATACAAAATGGTGATATGCAGATAATGTACATGTCCATAATGCTTTGTGTAGCCTTGTGAGGCCATACGTTGGGCTTAACTGCTTGCAAGTTTTGCTAGTAACCATTTTATAGGGGAAAATTGACCGGGAATTTCCGTTGGAATCCACGATGATTTGGACTCCCCATAAACCCTTACATTTGAGGACGAATGTTCCTAAGGGGGGGAGGGTGTTACAACCCATATTCACATATGTTAGTTCATGCCATAAGGTCGTCGACATAAATCCATGAAGAGATTATCTTTAAGATGATAAGAGGTTAATCCTATTGGTCTTAAATAATACAAAGGTGTATAAGGGTGGTTAACAAGTATTAGAAGTTAAACGAATCAAGGATGTTGTCAGCCGTATTTTTGGGTAAACCTAGGGGTGCTTAATACTCTCAAGAGGTCGTATTTTAAGGTATATGAATCATAAAATATCCGTATCACAGTCTTGAAGTCAAACGAGTTATGAAACAAAAGTCGACAAGAGTTGTTGCAACTTAGGTTCATAGTTTTACTTAAACTTTAGGTCAAATGTTATGAAGCGTTTCTCCAAATATACTTGTAATTACAGGGTGATCTACCCACCAAATTGAAGATCTATGAGTCTAGTTTCTAACTCATTAAACCTTTTATCAATACGACATTGGAGTAGAGAGATATAAATATTTCTGCGAGACTGCACAAGCTGCTAGGTGACAAGTAGGTGGGTCACCTACTTGGTTAAATGATAGCCCAAAAAGAGGCAATTTCGGGTCAGATAAAGAGCCCATTAAAAGGCTTATCTCCTGAAATATATCCCTCATTTTATTTTACAAATAACCAGACCTAAACCCCTGCAAACTTCCTCCCAAAAATTATCCACAAACTCTAATTGATTTTCCCTCTTTTTCAAGTTCAAATTGGGGGTAAACCCTAGAGTTTGAAGAACCAAGATAAGGGCTGAGTTATCCAACAAGTAAGGTGAGCTTACTGCTATCTTTCATACATTTATTCTGCTATGAATTCATGCTAATTCGTTTTATACATGTAAGAACTCACGGGAAGGTGATCGGAAGCCGTGAGTTCGAGTTATTCACTTGTAGCGGACTATTTTGTAGACTGTTTTGTGTTGCTGTTGGGCTGCGTGTTTTACTAGTGTTTTGTGGAGTTTTGGAGGAGGAAGGGTGTGGAGAAACACCATATAGATGTAGGGTTGTGTGCTGGTAGTTCTTCGTAACATTTTCAGGTCGTTTGACACGACTACGGTGGTCGTCGTATGTATGAAGTGATTAGGTTGTGCGTGGACTGTTTTGGGAGGCTCAATATGATTATTATTGAGTTGTTTAGGTTGTTTGGTTATTTTTTGGAATTGTGTGAAGTCATATATATAGGGGAGGTGCTGTCCGTTTCATCATAAAATAGGTTGTGGTCGATACATAATAGTTATGACGCTTGAATGATAACTATAGTATCGTTTCTCTTATTGTAGACTAAGGAGTCGTGAAAATTGCATAGCTTGAGATTGGGGCAGTATATACAAGGTATGTGAGGCAATCCCTTTCCTTCCTTTGCACGACTCCGATTGTACATAATGTAATGAACGAGCTTCCAAAGATACTCTACTCTTAGAAGCTAGTAGTACTTACATTGTTTCCCCTCTTATGGAACGAATGATGTTGATGTTGCTTCTCTTATTCCTATGTTATCAATGTTATTGGTACTTCCTGATTCTTATAAGGTTCATGGTGAAGAGTTAGTCCTAATAACGTGTACACAGGATACCGACCTTACGTCACTCTGAAAGGTTTAGAACGTGAGTCCATGAGTCGAGCATGCATTATATATATGTATCTATTTTACTCTACCGAGCCGTGCTATAGACGGCCGGGTATGGCACCTATTGTGCAACCACTGATCAGTTGGGTTTTACCGAGCTCCACGTGGCCGGGTACGATTCTACCGAGCCTTATGATGGCCGGGTACGTTTTTACCGAGCCTATTACGGCCGGGTACGATATGATGATGATGATGCCCACAGAGGCGTATGTTTTACAAATTTATGTATATATACATATGTATCACGCACTTCATATCAGTAGCCCTCAGAGGTACCCAAATGTTACACGTTGTTTTTTCTCTATCCCTGCATACATTACTGTTCGTACTTATGGTTCCCTGTCTTACATACTCAGTACTTTATTCGTACAGACGTCCTTTTATTTGTGGACACTGCATGTCGAGCTGCAGGTCCTGATAGACAGGCAGGCGCAGCTCCCCCACCATAGTAGGCTATCCAGTTCAGCGGTGATTGGCGAGATCCCTTATTCGGACTTGCCGTGGTCTTGGTATGCATTTTTGTTATAGACATTATGGGTATGTCGGGGCCCTGTTCCGGCTATGTTGCAACACTTATGTTCCTTTAGAGGCTCATAGACAGGTGTCAACTCATGTATAGTTTGGTAGGCCTTGTCGGCTGGTTTTTGTTGTATAGTCTCTCATGGTAGCGTGGTACCTCGTACCTTATACATAGTTTCTTGATTGTCTAGTCATCCCATGTTATGTATGTTCATGCCATCATATTTTATTGTTGGTTTTCCACGACCCATGTCTACCATTTATATTGATCTCGTCAGCCCTAAAAGATTATAAAGAAGGTTAGATAAAATGTATGTTGGTGCTCGGTAAGTATGGCCGGGTGCTGGTCATGACCCTCCAGTTTGGGTCGTCACACCATATTTAAGACTTGTACTGGGCGCCGGAACCAAAATACGGGCCCGATACCATAGTCTTCTAATCAAATTTTATTTCCAATTTCTTTAATTATTTCCAGAAAACAATTTCACACAAAAATTCATTTCTCGGACTTGGGACCTCGGAATTCGATTCCAGGCATACGCCCAAGTCCCATATTTTCCTACGGACCCTCCGGGACCGTCAAATCACGAGTCCAGGTCCGTTTACCCAAAATATTGACCGAAGTCAAATTTATTCAATTTAACATCAAAATTTAGCATTTTTCTCATAGAATTCATATTAAAACTTTCCGGCAACGCGCCCGATCTGCGCACGCAAATTGAGGCATCCCTAGATGAGGTTTTCAAGGCCTCGAAAGTATAGAATGGGTAAGAAAACAAGTGATGACCCCTTTTGGTCGTCACATCCTCCACCACTAAAATAACCATTCGTCCTCGAACGGACAAAAGAAAGAAGTACCTGAGTCGGGAAAAAGGTGAGGATAACGACTCTGCATATCAGACTCGGAATCCCAAACGGACATCGATATCACTGAAAATGCACTTCAACCAAAACTTATGAAATTTCTTCAAAATGCTACTTTCTAAATCAACTCTGAGCTTCCCTAGACTTAATTCCGACCACGCGTACAAGTCATTATACTCGAAATGAAGCTGTTCATGGCCTCAGACTGCTGAACAATGCGCTAGAGCTCAAAACGACCGGTCGGGTCATTACAAAATCCCATAAATTTGAAAATCCTAGCTTCTACTCAAAAACACCCAATTTCCCATGAAAAACCTTAGATTTTGAAGTGAAATCATGTAAAAAAATGTTATAGATTGAAGAAAATAAGTTAGAAATTACTTATTACTTGGAGAAGAACTTGCTCTTGAAAAATTGCCTAAGGGTGTTTAGGTTTTGAAAAAGTTGTAAAATGATGAAGAGTCCCGTCAAAATCTCACTTAACAGGTCGCAGATGTCGCAATTGCAACCAGGGATTTGCAATTGCACACCCTTTGAAATCCTGTCATCTTCGCATTTGCGAAGGAATCGTCGCATTTGCGATGAAGGGCCTTCGCATTTCCCAGCCCTAAGGTCGCATTTGCGATGAGGGCCTGCCCAGGCTTGGTTCGTAATTGTGACACTTTGGTCGCATTTCCCAAGCCTGAACATTTCGCAATTGCGAAGCTTGATCTCGCAATTGCGAGATCGGAGGCCTGGGTAAAAATACCAGATGCACAACTGTAATTTTCCTAAGTCCAAATCACCCCGTGGCCTATCCAAAACTCACCCGAGCCCTCAGGGCTCCAAATCAAACATGCACGCAAGTCTAAAAATATTATACGGTCTTGTTCGTACGATCAAATCATCAAAATAACATCAACAACTATGAATTTAACCACAAATCCATGAAATTCCTTAGAACATTGAAATTTCCATTTTCTCAACTCTAAGTCCGATTTATACCAAATCAACTCCGATTCTTACCAAACTTCACAGATTTGACGTAATTATTATTTTGAACCTGTACCGGGCTCCGAAACCAAGATACGGGCCCAATACCATCAAGAACACGCATCATTTCATTCCAAAAAGTCTTTATATTTTCCAGCAAATAATTTTCTTTAAAAATTCTTTTCTCGGGCTAGAGACCTCGGAATTCGATTTCGGGCATACGCCCAAGTCCTGTATTTTACTACGGACCCTACGGGACCGTCAAATCACGGGCTCGGGTCGGTTTACCAAGAATGTTGACAAAGTAACCTTTAATCAATTTTAAAGGCCAAATTCATTGTTATTCCTAAATTTCACATAAAGCTTTTCGGAAACACGCCCAGACCGCGCACACAAATCGAGGTGAGACAAAAAGAGGGTTCTAAGGCCTCGAAACACAGTTTTGACTTCTAAAATAAGAGATGACCTTTAGGGTCATCACAAAACTACCACATTTCATACTATATGTTGCAAAATATAACATTTGATACAAGATGTCAATAAACAACGACATTTAATACAAATATAAAAAAAACAATGATATTTGATCCGAAATATAGTAAAAACACGATGTTTGAACAAAATATCATAAAAGTTATGACATTTGATACAAATGTAAAAAAAATGAATTTTACTTTAAATGTGATATTATCAGTTGATAATTACGAACATGTACATGTAATGTTGAAATTTTTTATATTTTTTAATTGATAAATTATTATTTGTCTAGAATCAAAAGAACATTATTTATATATTATATTTTTAAAATATTTTGATATTTATCCTCCGAATAGACGAGCTATGCGATTGTCGATTAATGTCTTAATAGTCTTTTTGGGACTCGTCCATGTCTCACTCCTGGGTGAGGCACTTGTTGCGACGGCTCATGTACGAAGCATTGTTTTGTGAGGCTTACGCCACAAATGTCTAATTGTGCATCTTGAACACGTCTATTCTTAATGTTTGGGAGTTACTACGTAAATCATATTTCAAATTTTCTAATTAGTAATATTGACCCTCAAATTAATTTAACAAATGAATGATAAAAGTTCTATTCATATGATAAATATGAAGATTGAGATTCACTAAAATATCTAGTCATAGTATTGCATTTTTACTATTTGAGTGAGAGCATCGTGAAGATAAATTTCATTTGAATTTCTTTTGAAAATGAATATCCGAAATTTATATCTTCACTTGCTATTGCTCTTTATTTCTTAGCTTTATGTTTCCCAAAATTATGAGACTTTTATTCTTTTACTAAAAATATACTTATTTATGAAGGAGTAATATTTCAAATTATATTACTTATAAAGTTTATTGATTATTTACTTTTTGAGAGATAATTAAATGTGTAGTTTGTTAATTTTATTTAAAATATCTAATATTTTAGTTATTTAAATGTTCAGACATTATAGTTGATTTGTGTAGTACTCCGTATTTTTTTATTAAGGATATATCGGTCTTTAGCCAAATAATAATAATAATAATAAAAATAATATAATAAAAAGATAAGAAAAGGTAAAAAAAATTAAAAAAGGATAAAAAGATAGTGGGCCAAAACCCATAAGAAAGACTGGATACAGTCAACCAAAGAAAGGGTTTCACGTCACTTCTGCCGCAACCAAGTCCCAAAGAAAGAAACTAAATACACCAACAATTGAATTATCAAAATTGAGAAGATATAGGGATCCACTTTGCACGTGAATATTAGAAGGGGATTAAGTGAAGTCTTGGTTCTGCAAATTGTGGAGCAAAATAGAGAAGGAAGAGTTAGGCGAAAGCTTTGGTGCCACAAGAAAAGTTATTCCCAGCCACAAATTGTCTAGATTTCCAGGCGTTTTAGTCAATAAATCATTCCCAATCATTGTTAATTCTATTTTCAATGTATATCTTATTACTCTATTAATATGGATCTTTAATTTATTACGGTTTGAGTTAAATAGTGATATTGGTAATTTAGTGAGTTTCAATTGAATTGGATACAAGAAATACCCATGAACAAAATAAAATTTTTTTATTCTAAGTTATTAGATAATATTCTGGTAGTTACTTTTGAGATATTGTGAGTGCTTGCAAAGAACTTAGAACTACGTGAAATAGAGTAAATTGCTAATTTTCCAAGCAATTTAAATTATTCTTTTGCCCATTCCAAATTGTATTAGAAATTTATGTTTAATGACAAACATGGAAAGAAAGTAGTTTCCATTCCATTCTAGTACAACAGAAGTGATTAATAGAGAATTAACCTTCTAGAGGAATGAAACAGGAAAAGAATTATCAAATGCGACAGGTTTAGACTAGTCATGTTGGTAGTTCACGAAGTTGATATATAGATTGATTTTTTGATGATATAGGTGGTTGAATAAGTTAACCAAGTGCTCGCAACTGACCACTACAAATTATAACTTTTCATTATTTTGTTGTCTTTTCAAAAAAGAAAAAAATAGAAATGAATTAACTTGCTAAGGTGTATCCTGAGTTAAATATCTCTGGATGTGCTCCCAATAACGTGTATGCAAGTTATGGGACCAGATACTCATCGGGTTTGGTCGAATTCTAGGAAAAGGAGCAACTCCAGGTTTTGTTTATGGCTTTGTACATAAACAGTCTCAGGTTGAGCAAATAGATTTTGATAAAGGGTTCATGTGATGACCCAAAAGGTCATCTTATATTCTATAAATCAATTCTGTGTTTCGAGGCCTTCAAAACTTTATTTTATTCCTCCTCGATTTGCGTACGCAGTCCGTGCGTATTTCCGGAAAGCCTTTATGTTGAAAGTTGATAAAAAGAATAATTTTTGCATTTAAAAGTTGATTTAGTTTACATCGGTCAAAATTTTGAGTAAACGGACCCGGACTCGTATTTTGGCAATCCCGGTGGGTCCGTACCGATATATGGGACATCGGCGTATGCGCGGAATCGAATTCCGAGGTCCCTTGCTCGAGATATGAATTTTTGATGAAAAATTGAAAGACTGAAAATAAAATGGTTTAAGAATTTGGTTAATGTTTGATCTTGTTGGTATCAGGCCCGTATTTTGGTTGGGGAGCCCGGTACAGGTCCAAAATAATATTTATACCTCATCTCTAAAATTTGGTGAGAAACGGAACTAATTTGACGTGATTTGGACGTCCGGTTGTGAAAATAAGGATTTCATGTGATTTGGTGCTAAATTCGTAGTTCTAGGTGTTATTTGGCGATTTGATCGCACGAGCAAGTTCGTATGATATTTTAAGACTTTTGTGCATGTTTGGTTTTGAGCCCCGAGGGCTCGGGTGAGTTTCGGATAGGCTACGGGATGTTTTAGACTTAGAAAATCTGGTATTTTTGCTGCAACAGCTGTTCTGGTATATCCTTCTTCGCGTTCGCAAAGACACTCTCGCGAACACGAAGGGTGAGCTGGTCAAGGTGAATCTTTCTTCTATGCGAACGCGAAGGACATGTCGCGAATGCGAAGCGTTGGGCATTACCCTTCGCGAACGCGGCACGTGGCTCGCGAACGCGCAGGCTGGTGGGACTAAGCCTTCGCGAACGCGAAGTGTATCTCGTGAACGCGTAGGCTAATAGAGCCGTAGCTTTGCGATCGCGGAAGGCCCTTCGCGAACGCGAAGAAAGCCTGTCCAGTGATTTTAAAACAGACCTGAAACGGGAATTCCTTCAAAATTTCATATCTCTTTCACTAGAACTCGGCCTAGGGTGATTTTTGAAGGTGGAATTCAACACCAAATCATATGTTTGTACTCTTTAACTTGTTTCCTTCAATTTCCATTATCACCCATTAGATTCTTAGTCCTAAACCTTGTTCTTTCATGGTAGAATTAGGGATTTTTGGAAGAATTGGGGTTTTTTTGCAAATTGGGAATTTAGACCCCCGATTTGGGGTCGGATTTCGGAAGTTATTGCATATACGCGCTCGGGGGTGAATGGGTGAGTGTATTTTGGTCCGAACCTCGAGTTTTCACCAAGCGGGCCCGGGGTCGATTTTTGACTTTTTAGGGGAAATGTTGGGAAACCTAAATTTATGTATTGAAATTGATTCCTTTAGCAATATTTGATGTTATTAAGTTAATTATGGCTAGATACGAGTGGTTTGGAGGTGAAAACTAGAGAAAAAGCAGTAATTGAGCTGTGAGTGGCCTGTGGATCGAGGTAAGTGTTGTGTCTAACTTTGACTCGATGGATTAGGAATCCTTGACTTATTTGCTATGTGAAAATCCATGCGAGTGGCGTATAGGTGAGGTGACGAGTACCTATACGCCTCCAATTTATCTGTTTTGCATGTTTCCTTCCCGTTCTTCTTATATTTCTCTTTCCCTGCCTTAACTGCTACATGCTTTACTGGTATTTTCATGCTTAATTGCTACTTGTCAGGCATTGTTTTCCATTATTGAAGGTATTAGCTACTCCTTAGTTTCATTGTTTCATATTATTGGTTTAAGCTGGTTTATCAGTGTTTTATGGTATATTTTGGATTGGTTTCGCTGGGTAGTATTATTTGTGTGAAGTTTCATAGTGTACAAGCTTTCTGTTTGCTTTGGTTGTGGTATCAATATTGTGAAGAGTTTTGAGTTAAATTGTGAAATTTCAGTACTTATTGAGTAATTGATGCTGATATGGTGGGATTGGGTTGCGCTGCAACAAGAGGAATAAGGGTGATATATTGAGGAGGAATAAGGGTGAAATGCTATTATACGGTAGGATCGGGTTGCCCACTGCAACAGGAGGAATAAGGATGATATATTGAGGAGTAATAAGGGTGAAATGCTATTATACGGTAGGATCGGGTTGCACGCCGATCATGAGGAATTAGGGTGGATTGATATGGAGTAATAAGGGTAAATATTCATATTGATATTGATATACGGTGGGATCAAGATGTGCGCCGCATTAGTTTATGTGTTTATGTATATTTGTTCTACTGTGTAAGTTATTCGGTAGCTTTGCATTCCACTTAAGGATACTTAAGGATTGGTTATAGCTGGATACTGATAAGACACTTGAGTTCTGTATTCATTCCTTGCAAGTTACTACTTTATATTGTCATGTCCTTCTCTCTGCCTTTATTATACACTGTATGCAGGTTATGTTGTAATTGTCCGCCATAGCCTCGTCACTACCTCGTCGAGGTTAGGCTCGACACTTACCAGTTATGGGGTCGGTTGTACCGATACTGGACTCTGCACTTTCTATGCAGATTTTGGAGCAGGTAATAGCTGATCGAGAGGTCGAGTGCAGATATATTTCAGCTAGGAGACCTAAGGTAGTCCTGCTGGTGTCCGCAGGCCCTGTCGTCCCCTTCTATGCTCCTACATTTACTGTTTTACTTCCCTTAATAAACAATTGTATCTTTTTTCGAACAACTGTTTGTATCAAATCTTAGTGTGTTCGTGGATTGTGACACCAGATTCTAGATAGTAATTGCAATTGTATTGGTAATAGTATATAAACAAAGAGGTTATTTACTTATTTCCGCATCTAATTCTACTTGTTTTAGCTTGTTTACTTTTAATCACTGAAACGTAAAGGAAATTGGTTAATCATACTCTAACATTGGCTTTCCTAGCAAGTGTTATGTTAGGCGCCATCATGGTCCTGGTGGTGGGAATTCCGAGTCGTAACAAGTTGGTATCAGAGCACTAGGTTGCCTAGGTCTCACAATTAATGAACAAGCTTAGTAGAGCCTGAAGAATCGGTACGGAGACGTCTATGCTTATCACCTAGAGGCTACAAAAGTTTAGGAACAATTACTTCTATTCTTTTCTGTCGTGCGATTTGATCTCTCGATGCTATTTTAACTCTCTACTGTTGTTGCTTCGCAGATGGCGAGAACACGTACTGCTTCATCAGCTGAGCAGCACCCAAAGCCCCAGTGGTAGCTCCTACGAGGGGCAAGGGATGAGGCCGAGGCCGTGCTAGAGGCCAGGGAAGGGGGCAGGGCTTAGCCCAGAGCTCGAGCAGCAGCACCAGTAGCGCAGTCTCATGTGGAGTTTGATGATGAGGTTCCGGGCCAGACTGTTCCTGCCGGACCAGCTCAGGTTCCAGAGGGGATCATACCCAGTGCTTCAGGATGGTTTGGTCTGTCTAGTAGGCCTTATGGAGGGTGTTGCTCAGACCGACACATTTCCTGTAGCACCAACCGTATCTCGGGCTAGGGGGAAGTTCAGACTCCCGCTACTCACACTCTGGAGAAGATGGCTCCCTAGTTTCAGACTCCAACAACTCAGCCAGTTGGGGCAGTTCCGCCTGGTGTTGCAGCACAGACCAGTGATGGATCAGCTATGTCTTCTGAGGCCTTGTTGAGATTGGACAAGTTCACCAAGCTCTTTACAGTTCATTATAGTGGGGCAGCTTCTGAGGACCCACAGGATTATTTTGACCGCTACCATGAGGTGCTGCGGAACATGGGGATAGTGGAGACCAATAGGGTCGATTTTGCTGCGTTCTAGATGATAGGGTCCGCCAAGAGATGGAGGAATGATTTTGTGTTGACTAGACCAGCTGGGTCGCCTGCTTTGACTTGGGACCAGTTCTCTCAGATATTTCTTGAGAAGTTCCTTCCTATTACACTGAGAGAGACTATCGCAGGTAGTTCGAGCGTCTCCAAAAGGGCAGTATGTCCATCACTCAGTACGAGACCCGCTTTATTGATTTGTCCCGTCATGCTCTTCTTGTACTTCCTACCGAGAGAGAGAGAGGGTGAGGAGGTTTATTAAGGGACTTGCTCAGCCTATCAGATTGCATATGGCTAAGGAGACTGGGAATGAGATTTCTTTCCAGGATTCAGCCAATGTTGCCAGACGAGTTGAGATGGTTCTAGCTCAGGGGAGTGGTCAGGGGTCTGATAAGAGGCCGCGTCACTCCGGTGGATTCAGTGGGGCCTCATCTGGAGGTCGAGGTACTTTTGGTAGGGGTCATCCTCCCAGGACGTTTCATTTAGCACTTGAGGCATCCCATGGAGCTTCAGGGAGTCATGGTCCGTATGTACCTTCTTAGGGGCAACCAACTTATAGTGCACCACAGCTCTAGCAGAGCACCTCCTCTTCAGAGTTATTATCGCGGTCAGTCTGCCCGTCCGGGTCAGTCTCAGTTTCCACAGCAACAGTATCAGGATGTGTTGATACCCAATTTTTTCCTCTTATATTTTTAAATGCATACATACTTTCAAAACAATGCATGAGCATAAATTAATATTTTTCCATAATTCTGCATTTATACAGAATTTTTAACTAATTTATCCCTGATATTTTATTATATAAATAATCACTAATTGCATCATAAATGGTTTTATGGTAATTCTATTGCTTAATTTTATCGTGTATATTTATAATTATCTTATGCATAACCCTATTTACATTTGTAGGCTATAATTGCAATAACTTTGCAATAATAGCCCATATGTGCATAATTATTTTATTTCTACAAGAAAATGACCTTATATATTTTGATAATATTAAGTAATTATTTTGAATCATTTTTATGCATAAATATCATTTTTTATCATTTATTAGCTATTTTCATAAATTATTTTATCAAATTAATTGGGTATTTAACAAATAGGCTCTTTTAATTTGATTTCTTTCGGACCTGGCCCAAATTACCACCCCAGCCCAATTAAATTAACCCATTTAACCCATAACCCAATTTCTATAACCCGCCCAACCCCCAAATTTGATCCTCGCTGTTGATCTCAAGAGATCAACGGTCTAGGATATTATTACCATTATTAATTAACCAACAACCGCCAAACCTTAATCATTTCACCAAATCCGTCGCCCTTGAAACCCTCTCCTGTCTCGCACCCTCCTCCTAACCCTAGCCCGTCGTCACTAGAATCCCTTCAATCCATGGGTTTCTTCTACGATTCTGGGCCTTATTCGGCCTCCTATCTCTACTAGTTGTTCGACTTCCATGTTATTTGACGGAATCTCAAAGAGATTCGATACAGACTTGGTTCACATCCCTCATTTTCTCGATGAATCCGTCTGTGTTTATTCCTATGTTTGTGAGTACTGATATCTTCATTTTTATGGCTTCAAATCTATGGTTCAAACTAGATTTTTCTCACCTCTGTTTATTTTTTACATAACCTAACTATTTTTGGCTAATTCATTCATATCTCTTTTGATCTGAAGCGGTTTGAGTTTGTTTGTTACTTTTCTTTTATGATTCAACTGATTTTCTTATTATTGTTAACCGATTTTTGTTTTTCCCTAAAAGCTAGGGTTTCATCTTTTTAAGTTTCTGCAAAATGTTTTAAAATGTTTAAGTGCTTAACTCCGGTTTTCTTCTTTTACTTTCGATTGATTTTCATCCCTATGTCTTTATGCCCTAAGGTTTCAAATTATTCTACTGCTTGCTCTAATGTTTACCCATTTATTTTGGCTCTGTCAAATAAACTAATTTATTGGTTTACTTGCTTAATTAGGGTTTGAAATTGTACTCCTTCTCAAAACTGATATCTCTTCGAAAGATTCTTACTTATTCTTTCCTTATATGTGATTCATAATTGGTACTACTTTCCTTAATCATATTACTAGCCTGATTTTTGGGCTTTTGATTATTGTGACCGACCTATAAATGGTCTCCGGACTTATTGCTTACCTTAATAAACCTCAATTATGTCCGCTAATTGACTTCGTATGAGATTCTCCTTAATTTAAGTGACATTTTCAGTATTCTGTCCCCTTAATTGATTAATGTTTAGCCCTAATTAACTGATTAATTGATTTTGCATACCTTATTTGTGTGCCCTTGATTTTCCTACCTTACTTGTTTACTCTACTGTATGCTATATAATACTTTCACCATTCTGATTTTAAAAGAGACACCTACGCTTACGAGCAGACACTGAGACACACAAGCTCACACCTACAAACCTACACTCACACACTTACACTCACACAAGTTGTGTTGTTTCTATCACTCTAATTTGCTGCATTGTCTAGCCGGCTGAAAGCCAAGGTTAGACTCTTGGATTCCACCAGCCTTCACCTTCCTGTTTGTTATCTCCTTAACTGGTATGCTTCAATTTCTATTATCATCTTCTATTCTATATGTTATGTGGTCAGTTTACTATAGACATCAACATGCTTCTGCCTTAGTATATGTTTCCTGATCATCTTTTTCTCAACTACTATGCTATAATTCTTATTCCATGTGACTTGTACGACTAGCTTATTTTGAACCTCGATATGTTCTGCTTACTATATGCTTTCAGTTTACTATGCACTATTATGCTTTAGCCCTTGTTATCTCTTTGTTCTATATGTCTGTGTGGTTAAGTGCTTCTGATTCCAACATGCTTCTGCTGGACATATAGTTCATGTTCTGTTCTGGTTATCTTGCTCTATTCATGGTGATTTCAGCATGTTTCTTTGCTTAATACATGTCTATACGATTCCACCTAGTAATAATTTGTACGCTAAGTAACCTTTAACAATGTGAGACTTTGTTTGATTCTGGGTACTGCAAATATGTGTGGCAGTTCTGTTTATAATTCAAGTGTCCATGCCCTTGTTGTGATTTTTTAATTACTGGTATCTATGCCTGAACCAATCCGCTAAATGAGGTTTCTGTTCTATTTACACTCTTTTGAACCTGTTTGCCCCCAAAAATCAAACTGCTTTTCTAAATTTATCCCCTGCCCCATTATACACTATTTTTTAAACTTCTACTCTTAGTTATCTAGGGTCCTACCACCCCCAGTGCGAGCACTGCCTAGGGTCCATGAGACTCCTCTGAACTCTGACACATTGGGGATGGTCTTCCAACCTGTTACGAAACCATTTCCTTTGAAAGGTTCTAGTGTGAGCAGTGCCCGGGGTCCTAGAGGCCCTTGGGAGCTTTGACACATCAAAAGCCCATTTGTGTATTATGGAGGGACTACCTGTGTACATCAGATTTGCTTGCTTGAAGGCTTGGTTTCCAGGTTGATGTTAGGCTTGCTAAGGCTCCCTATAGTGTAATGAATAACTTTGTGTAATTCATTCATATTGGTCTATAATAATGTAATAATCCTTGTAAAAACATATATGGGGCTATAAGTAAAAGCTGGGGAGGGTTTTATATATCTTTGTTCAAACTCGGGTAGAAATCTTGCCTATAGAATATCGTGTGAATGTTATTGCTCGCCTAGAAATCATGCCTATAGTTTTTTTGTCAATTTAGCATCAAGAATCCATGTTCTATGCATATTCTCAATCCAAATGTGCATTAAAGATCATGTATATAGGAAATAACACTAACTATTAGTTTCAGCACTTAGAAATCACGCCTATAGGGTTAATTGATCCTATAAATTAGAAAGCATGCATATAGGATCTAAAGATAAAATCTTCCTATTAAAATCAGTGACCCATTTATAGACTGTAGTCTCTAATTAACAATTTAGATATCATGTCTATAGGATTATGCCTGGTTATCAGATACAGAGTGTTAACAAAGCAGTAGGCAAACTGATAGGAATCACTGCTCACTCTAATAAAGTTGTTATATATTATTTTCATGCTTACCTAGATATCCTGCCTATAGGATCCTCAACTATAAAATTTATTTGTTTGAATTGTGTGCATTGGTTGGCTATTTGTGGAGGTTAACATGAGCCCCTTTAATTGCTCCTTGTGCGAGTCCTATATCAACTTTTGTTTGTCGCTTAGCTTTCTCATTTTTAAGCAACTTAGGTGAGTCTAGACCAATCCAAAAATAGAAGTCCTAAACACCTCCAGGACCATAAGTGAGGGACGGGCAGTGCACGCAGAAGGTACGCATTAGAAACTACTAGAACACTTAGGTATTAACTGAAAGATAGTAATTCGGTAGTGAAGGAGATGATGACCTGTGCGCTAATGTTATGCGTAACACCCCAATTTCGGGAAAGTTACCAAGTACTGCATGGAAATGATCCTACAGGCTAAAAAAATGTAGGACCCCTATTATTCTTGTTTTAATGTAATTATCTATTTGTCTAAATTATTTATTTTCTCATAAGACTAATTCGCTTAATTAAGTTTTGCCGGGACCCACCATTGTGGACCTCGAGGGGTGCCTAATACCTTCCCCTCGAGGTGATTTCGAGCCCTTACCCAATCTCTGGTGATGTAAACTGGTTTCATGAGTTAATTGTTCTAGGTACCCTAACGCACCTTAATCCATTAGGTGGCGACTCTTCAAACCCCTTACCCAATCCCAAAAGGAAAGGAGTTGTCCAAAAATATCGAAACCCGATTTCACGAGAAAAATGGGGCGCGACAGCATGGCGACTCTGCTGGGGATAATTAGGCTCTTACCATAAAAAACTTGCTTTTTGTGAACTAGTCTTAAGCATGCTTTATTCTGTTAATACATGCGCACCCTTTCCCTTTCCCCTTTATCTGATTTAATTTCCTATTTTCAAGCATTTATGATTTCCTTTACTATAGAAACTAACTTGTCTCCTTGTTTTCTTTCATAAATGTCTTTCAATTATTAAATACCACATTTATCATTTTTAACGTGCAAATACGTGACAACATGCTATTTATTGTTGCATAGATCATGCTAAACATCTTATTCCACTCGTGCGTAATCAAATCCTATAGAAACGCTTGATGAGTGTTTGCCCTTCCTATATATCACCCTTTAAATTTGGAAATGCTTATTTGCGGCAAAACTAGTCGATCAGCGATGCAGTCGACGGTTCTGTGCCTTTCCCCCTCGTTGTCCACTTGAGGGTACTAGTTTAGACCTCTATAGAAACCTTACTCTGATTAATTGTACATACATCATGGTCAAACCTAGCTGGGGTTAATATGCTGTCCACATAATAACCCTTTAAGAAAGCCTCGTCCAAAGTCCACCAGGATTTCCATAACCCCAATGGACGCAATCACGATATGTGCATTATTTGGAGAGATTAACGCCGACATGCTAATCGTTAATGTGCAAGTAGTCGAATCCAGAGGGGGCAAGGGTCTAACTCTGTTTATTTTGCAGAAAATGAGGCACGAAGTCCCTAGGTTCGGCATGGTCCGAAGTATACCACCGCTGTTGTTGGACTGGTGGGAAAATCATTCGACAAGCGATAAAAACCACGTGAAAAGGGTTTCTTGGAAATCTACCTTACTTATTGGACATTCAACCAAACAACATGTTGATCGAAGCTGCTACTATGTTTTGGGACGGAGAAAGAGTTGTATTCCGTTTTGGTAACATGGAAATGACTCCTCTCTTAGAGGAAATTGGTGGGTTCACTGGATTACCATGGGATAGTCCCGGTTTACTAGTACCAAAAAATCACAATACTAGGGGGTTTCTGAAAAGAATGGGCCTGACAAAGAATGAGGACTTGGAGTGCCTGAAGAAGTCTTGCATACCCTTTGACTTCCTCTATGAATGATACGGACACAACAAATCTTACCGTATCTTTCATGATGAATTCTCCATCACTTCCCTGGGTTGGACTCATCGCAGGGTTTTTGTATTCATCGTCTGCTTTCTGGGTATGATAGTGTTCCCAAGCCAAGGGGACAGAATCCACACCAAGTTGGCATTGGTAAACAAAGCTTTAATGGAGTGAATTGAGGGGCAAACCTACAGTATTATCCTGATGATTGTAGCAGACATATACCAGGCTCTGGATCGTTGCAAGAAAGGGTTCAAACACATTGAGGGTTGTAACTTGCTACTACAAATTTGGTTGTAGAACATCTTTAGAGGGGCCAGTACCGCCAAGAATTTCCAAGGAGACCATGGAACGATCACATCGCTTTCCACCATCCTAAAAGAATGACATTTATTCCAAACAGATTTGAACAGCCAGAGAACGCTACAGAGTGGGCACAGTTTTTCAACAATTTGATCGAGGACCAGGTTCAGTGGATGTTCGAGTGGTTCCCTACCGTTGAATTCATCATCAAATCCAGGGATGTTTCGCATTTGGTGATAATTGGGTTAAGGGGAATATACCCATATGTTCCTATCAAGGTTATGAGACAAGCTGGTAGAAAACAAGTCACATCACGAGTCTCCAAAATGAGTCACTACAGAGCAGATTTTCAGGATGTCTCCATTCCATACAAATATGAGGCCCAACACATGTGGCATTTGAAGATTATCTTGGAAAAGGATACCATCGAGCTAGATCAATATCACGCCGGTCATCTGTACTTCTACCCATCATGGTTAGAAGATAACATAGCAGGAATATTTGAGCCAAGGGTTGGTCAAGGAAATAGGGTCATAGATGAAGTCGCTGAAGCACAAGTGAAATATGAAAGGCAACGCAAGAGGGTCCTTGAATCCGAAGCCAAGCATCTGGAGCAACAAAAGATCGACATGGAATCAATCAACGAGTGGAAAGAAATGGCTACAAGGTCGGCAGAAAGGTTGGAGTACTTGCGGCATGGTATGATGGAACTAGAGGGGAAGATAAGGAAAAGGATCGTAGATTGTCAGAATGCAGAAGGCAATAAGGTAGGACATCTAGCAAGGGCATACCTACTGCTGGACATGCACGACCTGGGGAACTTGATTAATGGAGCCAAGAAGGCCAAATATGGAGAAGGTCTTTCCGGGACCAAGTAGATTAGGTTTATCTGTTTTGAGTCATTTTAGAATTCAAATGTAATAAGGCAGATGCCATTAGTAACTCGTTTATTTATCATTGTTTTAGATTCGTCCTATTTATTACATTAATGAAATGAGGCATTTATCAGCATTAAATCTCTCCAAATCAATTTGTCGCTAGGCCTACCTCGGGCACAACGAGGCTCCCAAATTAGGAAGCGTATTTACATTCCCACAATATGTGTTTAAATAATGCAAACATTTTCAGAATCCTTACTGACTTGTTTACCTTTTGTTTTTCTTTATTTTTATTATTCCCATCCCCTAAGGTTAGTTCGCACATACTGGCACCGCCAGTATATCACACCAGATCTAGAGGCCCTCCTCCTCCTCCTCCTCGAAGTAATCCAAAATGCAAAGGAAAAGCTAAGATGAATGATCTGAGTGGTATCCGAAAGAAAATGCTAAGAATATTGAATCTTCCGACGGTCGGAGTACTCCGACCTAGAATGATTTGGTCCTACGATTGGACCAGAAAATACTGGAGCTACAAGGAGAACTTGAGCAGGTTCGCAACTTGGGAAACCTCTCCCTCACCCTAAACATCCCAGATGTCGACGAATAAAATGCTCAAAACCCATCACCTCCTCAAAATACACCAAACCAACATCCACAAAATCCTCCCACACCCCATCAATATTAAACTCCTCCCCCAAAAATCATAATCCTCCACCAGTACCCACTCCTCCTCAACATCAACTTCTCCCTACTCAATACCCACAAACCACTTACCATACTCCTCAGAATACCCCGCAACCTATCCCTGATCCACAAAACTCAACTAACATCACCAGTACACTCCAACCCCTGGCACCCACCAAAATAATCCCATATACGTGGAAACATTACCTCACTCTGCTAAACCAACATCATACACTCCAGAATTTGCCGAGAAGGACCTGCTCATTAAGAACATGGTTGAAGAGCTCAAGAATCTCACAAGCCGAGTTCAGGGTATCGAAGGAGGCAAAGGAATCAAGGGTCTGAATTATGAGGATCTGTGCATTCAACCAGATGTGGAACTACTGGAGGGTTACAAACCTCCTAAGTTCGAAATGTTTGACGGAACAGGTGAGCCAAAAGTACATTTGAGAACATACTGTGATAAAAAAGATGAAAGTATTCGTATGAAGCTGTTCATGACGAGTCTCACGGGGGATGCCCTATCTTGGTATATCAGTCAGAATCCCAAGAAGTGGGTTAATTGGGTAAGCATGGCGTCGGACTTCATGGATCGATTCAGGTTTAACACGGAGAATACACCAGATATCTTTTACATACAGAATCTAAAGAAGAAACCAACAGAGACTTTCCGCAAGTATGCTACTCGATGGAGGTTAGAAGCTGCAAAGGTCAGGCCGGCATTAGAAGAAGAGCACACGAACAAATTCTTCGTCAGGGCCTAGGATCCCTAATATTATGAAAGGCTAATGGTCATCGAAAATCACAAGTTCTCCGACATCATCAAACTCGGAGAAAGGATTGAACAAGGAATCAAAAATGGGATGGTGACCAATTTTGAGGCATTGCAGGCCACGAACAAAGCATTACAGTTAGGGGGTATATCAAAGAAGAAAGAAGTAGGGGCAGTAACGGTGGCCCAAGGTCCGAAATCTCCACTCACATACCAGACACTTCCACCTACATACCAACCCTCACCTCCCAGATATTCTCAATCCACTACCGCCTATCACACTTATAATACCCAACCAGCCTATTACCATTCGCCTCCAACCCGTCAAAACTATCAAAAACCCTGACCCAATTTTGATCACAAGCCGCCCAAACAATATACCCCTATTGCTGAACCCATTGACCAACTGTATGAAAGATTGAAGTCTACTGGATATGTTACCCCCATTCCTGCTGTTGCAATGGAAAACTCCTGCCAGTGGGTCAACCCAAACAAAACTTGTGCATACCATTCTGGCATGAAAGGGCATGGTGTCGATAAATGTCGCAACCTGAAAGATAAGATTAAAACCCTGATCGATACAGAAGTCATACAAGCAATAGAAGCCACGCCAAATGTCCGCAACAATCCCCTCCCAGATCATAGGGGTAAAGGGGTAAATGTGATAGAGACTGATGAAGAATGGAATCCTAATGGCTCAATTGGGCTTATTCGGGAAGGTGATGACCCTAAACCTGCAGTCACGCTCACTCCAATTGTGGTACAGATACAGCCGCCAATCGAAGTTGAAGTAGCCGCATCAGTCCTGTTCGAAATTGAAGTAACAACACCAACTCCTTTTGAAGTAGAAGTATCCACACCCTTCACCGTGACAGTAGCACCCACACCTCCTTCCAAGTCCAACGCCATACCTTGGGATTACGTTGCTGAAGCTAGGAGAAAGGGAAAAGCAAAGATGGAAGGATCTGGTGCCGCACAGGGAATGAGCAGAACTGGAAGGATCTATACACCCGAAAACTTGGGAGAAACAAGCAAGAAAGCTGCTACCAAACAACCTGTCATTGAAACTGGTCTAGATGACCTTTGGAGGAAAGTACAGGCAAGGGAATACTCTATCGTCGATCATTTGAACAAGACTCCCGCCCAGATATCCATCCTGTCACTACCGTAAAATTCTGAGGCGCATAGGAGTGCTCTGTTGAAGGTGTTAAATTAAGTTTACGTACCCAACATTATCACCAGTGGAGAGATGGCCAACATGGTAGGACAAGTACTGGAGAGTCACAAGCCTACCTTCCTCGAGGATGAACTACCACCTGAAGGATTAAGTCACAATAGGGCATTACATATCACAGTACAGTTTGAGGACAAATTCATCGCCAGAGTCTTAATAGATGGGGGTTCAAGCCTCAACATTTGTCCATTGACTACTCTGAAAAGTTTGGGAAAAGATATCCATGAGATAAGAGTAGGAAGTTTGAAAGTGAAGGCATTTGATGGGTCTCAAAGGGCCACAATCAGGGAGATTAACCTTTGTTTGCAGATAGGCCCAACCTGGTTCGATGTTGAGTTCCAAGTACAATCTTCTACATACAATCTTCTACTGGGACGACCTTTGATACATGCCGCTGGGGCTGTGGCTTCCACACTACACCAAGCCGTGAAGTTCCAATGGAACCATCAGGAGGTAATCATTCACGGAGATGGAAGTAACCCCATTTACACCAGTCAAACTGTTCCAGTTGTCGAGAATAGAAGAAGGCTGGGTAGAGAGACTTATCACCGCATTGAGCATGTCAACGCAATTGAGAAGGACAAGTGGTGGAGTAACAAAATAGAAAGCATACTGGCATGGTCTGGATATGAGCCCGGCAAAGGGCTTGGGAAGAAACTCCAGGGCATCACCAAACCGATACAGTTTAAACGTCACGACACAATTTTTGGGCTGGGATATCCATACACCTGGCAAGAATTTAATGGTTGGTCGCCAATATGGCATGGTCATTACTACCCTCTCGAGCAGCCAGTGCCACATCAGAGTCAGACTTTGCACCAGGCCGATACAATATGGGGATCTGTAGAGGAAGAAGCTTTGGCTGGGTTGAGAAATTTGTTCCTAGAAGACGAGAATATGGATTGCAATGTGATAGTTGAGGAGGAGGAGGAAGAAGGCCTCACCATTTAAATTGTGGAGAAGGGAGCTGTCCTCAAGAATTGGACTCTCACACCATCCCGGGCCCGCCGAGTTCCTGGGTAGCTTGGAAATTAGCCTGATTTGTTTTAATAGCCATGCTAGGCATTTAAGATACTTTCAGTAATTTTGTTTAAAAGATGCATTTTGTTTCGAAATAATTGCTCGAGTCATCGAGCCGTACCTATTTTGGATCTTTTCAAATTCAATTAATGCATTGTTATTTAGTATTCATTATCGCCTTTCACATTTTTCTTCTATAGTGTTATTATTACTTTTCCCGATGAACCGATGACTATGACATGTAATGAGACAATGAAATATAAGGATAGTGACTCAGAAGAAGAGGATGAAATACCTGAGGAAGTTGTTAGAGAAGTTGAGAATTTCGAGAACAAACCTGAGTCCAATCTGGACGGAATCGAAGCAATCAATTTGGGAGATTCCGAAACCATCAAAGAGACTTGCATAAGTGTTCACCTATCATCGTCAGAGAAGGAAGAGTACACCCGTTTCCTGAAAGAATATGAGGATATTTTTTCATGGTAATAGGATGACATGACCGGTCTGAGCACATCCATAGTGGCTCATAAGTTGCCTACCAATCCAATGTGTCCGCCGGTGAAGCAGAAACTCAGAAAGTTCAAACCAGACATGAGTCTGAAAATCAAGGAGGAAGTCACTAAGCAGATCAAAGCCAAAGTCCTCAGGGTAGTTGAGTACTCAACCTAGTTAGCCAACATTGTACCAGTTGTGAAGAAAGATGGGAAAGTAAGGGTGTGTGTTGACTATCGGGATTTAAATAGAGCAAGTCCCAAGGATGATTTCCCGCTGCCAAATATACACATTCTGATCGACAATTGCACCAAGCATGAACTCCAATCCTTTGTAGATTTCTTCGTGAGTTATCATCAGATTTGAATGGACGAAGAAGACGCAGAGAAAACAGCCTTCATTACACCATGGGGAGTGTACTGCTACAAAATGATGCCATTCGGTCTAAAGAATGCTGGGGCTTCCTACATGAGAGCCATGACGACCATCTTCCATGATATGATACACAAGGAAATAGAGCTGTATGTTGATGATGTCATCATCAAATCCAAGAGGGCTGCAGATCACATAGCAGACTTAAGGAAGTTCTTTGACAGGCTAAGAAGGTACAATTTAAAACTGAATCCCGCAAAATGTGCATTCAGGGTTCCCACAGGAAAGCTGTTGGGATTCATTGTCAACCGCCGAGGAATCGAGTTGGACCCGTCCAAAGTTAAGGCTATCTAAGAGTTACCACCACCAAAGAGCAAAAAAGACGTGACGAGCTTCCTAGGACGCCTCAACTACATCAGGCGCTTCATAGCACAACCCACGGTAATATGTGAACCCATCTTCAAAATGTTGAGGAAAGATGCTGAAACCAGTTGGACCGAGGATTGTCATAAGCCCTTCGACAAAATCAAGGAATACTTGTCTACACCGCCAATCCTAGTCCTTCCAGAACCCGGGAGACCTTTGCTACTCTATCTGTCCGCCTTAGATGGGGCTTTCTTATGTGTTTTGGCACAACATGACGAGACAAGAAGAAAGGAGCAAGCCATATATTACTTGAGTAAGAAGTTCACACCTTACGAAGCACGGTATTCTCTGCTAGAACGCACTTGCTGTGCTTTGACATGGACATCTCAAAAATTGAGGCATTACTTCTATGCTTGTAGCACATACCTCATATCCAGGATGGACCCTATGAAATATATCTTTCAGAAGCCCATGCCAACCGGGAAGTTAGCCAAGTGGCAGATATTGTTAAGTGAGTTCGATATCATCTATGTAACTCAGAAGGGGGTCAAAGGACAAGCATTGGCAGACCATCTTGCTGAAAATCCTATGAGAGGAGAATACGAACCATTGAAAACATATTTTCCTAATGAAGAAGTATCATTCGTAGGAAAGGACATTGCTGAAGCCTACGACGGTTGGAGAATGTTCTTCGATGGGGCCCCAAACTTCAAAAGAGTGGGCATTAGAGCAGTTTTGGTATCAGAAACAGGTCGACATTACCCGGTATCCGCAAAGCTTAGGTTTCCGTGCACAAACAATATGGAAGAATATGAGGCTTGTATCATGGGGCTCAATTTGGCCATCGATATGAATGTACAGGAGTTGCTGGTAATTGGTGATTCGGATCTTCTAGTACATCAGGTTCAAGGAGAATGGGCTACAAAAAACACCAAGATACTACCATACTTGTATCATGTGCAGGAATTGATGAAGAGGTTCACAAAGATAGAATTCAAACATGTGCCCAGAATTCAAATGAATTTGCAGACGCACTGGCCACCATGTCATCAATGATACAACATCCAGACAAGAATTTCATCGATCTCATCCCGATGAAGATCCACAATCAACCGACTTACTGTGCTCATGTTGAAGAAGAAATGGATGGAAAACCTTGGTTCCACAACATCAAAGAATATTTGGCAAAAGGAGAATACCCGGAACATGCAAACCATACTCAAAAACGCACACTGCGAAGGTTGTCCAATCCCTTCTTCCAAAGCGGAGGGACCCTGTATAAAAGAACTCCTGATCTAGGACTGTTAAGGTGTGTTGACGCAAAAGAGGCTTCCAGGTTGCTCGATGAGATACATGCCGGAACCTACGGACCACACATGAACGGTTTTGTTCTAGCCAAAAAGATACTCAGAGATGGATATTGTTTGATGACCATGGAAAAAAAATTATATCCGGTATGTCCAAAGATGCCACCAATGCCAGATACATGCAGGCTTGATAAAGGTACCACCAAATGAGCTCAATGCAACAAGTGCACCTTGGCCTTTTGTCGCCTGGGGAATGGATGTCATCGGTCCGATCGACTCCACCTCTTCTAACGGGAACCGGTTCATTTTAGTGGCTATCGACTATTTCACAAAATGGGTAGAGGCTGCATCTTACAAGGTTGTAGCCAAGAAAGTCATCGCAGATTTTGTCAGGGATCGTATTGTTTGTCGATTTGGTGTCCCCGAGTCCATTATCACTAATAATGCTGCCAATCTCAACAGTGATTTCATGAAAGCTATGTGTGAAACATTCAAAATCAAGCACAAAAACTCTACAGCATACAGGCCTCAAATGAACGGAGCTGTGGAAGCTACCAACAAGAACATCAAGAAGATACTAAGGAAGATGGTAGAAAATCACAAACAATGGCACGAGAAGTTACCCTTTGCCCTATTGGGGTACCGCACCACAGTCCGCACATCCACTGGGGTGACGCCCTATTTACTGGTTTATGGTTCCGAAGCTATCATTCCAGTCAAAGTAGAAATTCCTTCTTTGAGGATCATACAAGAAGCCGAACTCAGTGATGCAGAATGGATAAGGAGCCGCTATGAGCAACCAACCCTTATAGACGGAAAAAGAATGAATGCAGTAAGTCATGGTCAGCTTTATCAGAATAGAATGTCCAGAGCTTTCAACAAAAGGGTCAGACCAAGACAATTCACACCGGGGCAGTTGGTGCTATAACGGATCTTCCCGCATCAGGAAGAAACCAAAGGGAAATTTTCACCCAACTGGCAAGGTCCTTAGATGGTTCACCGGGTGCTAACAGGAGGAGCAGTCATACTTGCAGAAATGGACGGAGCAATTTGGCCAAAACATATCAATTCAGATACAGTAAAGAGATATTATGTTTAGATTGTTTACATTCCTTCATCTGATGAAACTGAACTACGTTTGACCTGATTCCCGTTTAAGAGGGGATACGTAGGCAGCCCTATGGGTTCGGTCACATCTTAATAAAATCTTCATTTCCCCAGAACCAGAAACTGGGGCAGAATTTTGAGAAGGACCTTCAAAATTCCGGAACAAGTCCAGCCGACGCTATCATATGCCAGACAACCAGAAATCGGCTAAGTAATTGGGGCAAAATTTTGAGAAGGATTCTCAAAATTTCGGAGCAGATCCAACAAACTTCGTTGCACGCAGAACAGCCAAAGGATCAAACTGGGGCAGAATATTGAGGACCCTCAAAATTCTAATACAAGGAAGCCGCAATGTCTCTAAAAGTGTTACAGTCATTAGTTCATATAATTTACTTGATTTTATATACCGCTATGTTTTCTAAAATAACTCTATTTCATCAAATAAGTGCACATTTTTTGAAAACTTCATTTCTATGGCAGCCAAATATTACCCAGGGCAACTCGAACAGGGCCTCCAGAGCAAAGCAAAACAAAGCAAGCAGACAAAGGCACGAACCAACCTCCCTTGCAAAACTCACGATTTTTCTTTGGATGCAGGAACAAGGAATAACCACAACGGGCGCCTTAAAATAATTACCTTCATAACAATCAGGCCACCAGACGCAAATATATCTCCAGCTAAGAAATATTCTACTTATATTTGCTACTTGTTCACTGCATAAGGCTAAGCACTGCCTTCCCTGCATGAGACTAAGCCCTGTCTCAAATCTTGCATGAGGCTAAGCCTTGCCTCCATATTTGCATAAGGCTAAGCATTGCCTTCCCCTGCATGTGACTAAGCTCTGTCTCAAATCTTGCATGAGGCTAAGCCCTGCCTCCATATTTGCATAAGGCTAAGTATTGCCTTCCCCTACATGAGACTAAGCCCTATCTCAAATCTTGCATGAGGCTAAGCCCTACCTCCATATTTACATAAGGCTAAGAATTGCCTTCCCCTGCATCAGACTAAGCCCTGTCTCAAATTTTTATATGAGGCTAAGCCCTGCCTCCATATTTTCATAAGGCTAAGCATTGCCTTCTCCCTGCATGAGACTAAGCCCTATCAAATCTTGCATAAGGCTAAGCCCTGCCTCCATATTTGTATAAGGCTAAGCACCACCTTCTCTTTGCACGAGACCAAGCCCTATGTGAAATCTTGCATGAGGCTAAGCCCTGCCTCCATATTTGCATGACGCTAATCATTGCCTTCTCTTTGCATGAGACTAAGCCCTGTGTCAAATCTTGCATGAGGCTATGCCCTGCCTCCAAATTTGCATAAGGTTAAGCATTTCCTTCTCTTTGCATGAGACTAAGCCCTATCACAAATCTTGCGTGAGGCTAAGCCCTTCCTTAATATTTGCATAAGGCTAAGAATTGCCTTCTCTTTGCATAAGACTAAGCCCTGTCTCAAGCCTTGCATGAGGCTAAGCTCTACCTCTATATTTGCATAAGGCAAAGCACTGCCTTCTCGTGAGTCTAAACATTGTCTCCCTTTGCATAAGTATTGCTCCATTTTCAAGTTGCATTATCTTCTTCTCTCGGGGCTAAGCTCTGCCCCCCTCCCCCAAACTCTGCACGAGGCTAAGTGTTGCCTTGTTATTACCTTTGGTATCATCTCTCTGCACTTCATGGGCTAATGTATAGCCAACTTGTCCAAAGGCGTCATAGTCCGAAGGCATCATCCTCGTAGCCTGAAGACACCATGTCATGGCCTGAGGATCTCTCAATACTGCACATCATTATTCAAAGGCGTCATGATTCAGAGGCACCATTTTCATGGCTCGTGAACATCATTTCATGGCATGCGAATCTCTTATCATGATTCATGGCCCGGGACGTCATGGTCTAAGGACGTCATCTTTACTGTCCAAAGACAATCTTCAGGGAATTTGCATCATGTTTAAATTATCGCAATAATCTATATACTTGCATGCACTGTGTTTTAAGTTTTACAGGTAATCCAGGAAGTAACCGTTCTTCAAACGGGAGCAACCTTCGCTTCGATTTCCGCTCATACCATTTACACCTAGCCGTTATTTCAAATATAACCGACTCACATCAATAACACGCCTTTACTGTATGACCGTTCAAATACCAGCCCTGTGATACATCCGTTACAACTCAGATTCGCCTTCATAACTCTGCAGAAACCCATCCGATACTACCCTTCACAAAAGACCCTTTTCTGAGACATATTACCATTCCTATAACAATTCAATCGGTTTCATTTACCGTTGGGTCCAGAACTACTCATGGATTGATTCCTGTAAAACTAGGGATATGTAGGTAGCTCAGAGACCTGGTTGTGGCCAATATTTTTCAAAACACCCCATTCGGTCAAAATCGAACATTATTTCTTTACCCGACAACTCTTTCATCCTTCCCGCGTAAAGAGGGGCAGCTGTTGATACCCAATTTTTCCATCATATATTTTTAAATGCATACATACTTTCTAAACAATGCATGAGAATCAATTAATATTTTTCCATCATTTCTGCATTTATAAAGGATTTTTAATTAATTTATCCCTGGTATTTTTATTATATAAATAATCACTAATTGCATGGTTTTATGGTAATTCTACTGCTTAATTTTATCGTTTATATTTATAATTATCTTATGCATAACCCTATTTATATCTGTAGGCTATAATTGCAATAACTTTGCAATAATAGCCCATATGTGCATAATTATTTTATTTCTATAAGAAAATAACCTTTTATATTCTTATAGTATTAAGTAATTATTTTGAATCATTTTTATGCATAAATATCATTTTTTTATCATTTATTAGTTATTTTCATAAATTATTTTATCAAATTAATTGGGTATTTAACAAATAGCCTCTTTTAATTTGATTTCTTCCGGACCTGGCCCAAATTACCACCCCAGCCAATTAAATTAATCTATTTAACCCATAACCCAATTTTTATAACCCGCCCAACCCCCAAATTCGATCATGGCTGTTGATCTCAAGAGATCAACGATCCAGGATTTTCTTACCATTTTTAATTAACCAACAACCCCCAAACCCTAATCATTTTACCAAATCCGCCACCTCTGAAACCCTCTCCTCCTCTCTTCTCTTGCACCCTCCTCCTAACCCTAGCCCGTCGTCACAAGAATCCCTTCGATCTATGGGTTTCTTCTTCGATTCTAGGCCTTATCCGGCCTCCTTTCTCTACTGGTTGTTCGACTTCCATGTTATTTGACGGAATCTCAAAAAGATTCAATACAGACTTGGTTCCAATCCCCCATTTTCTCGATGAATCCATCTGTGTTCATTCCTACATTTGTGAGTACTGATATATTCGTGTTTATGGCTTCATATCTGTGGTTCAAACCAGATTTTCCTCACCTCTCTTTATTTTTTACATAACCTAACTATTCCTGGATAAATCATTCAGATCTCTTTAGATCTGAAGCGGTATGAGTTTGTTTGTTACTTTTCCTTTATGATTCTGTTGTTTTTCTTATTATTGTTAACCGATTTTTCGTTTTTCCCTAACAGCTAGGGTTTCATCTTATTAAGTTTCTGCAAAATATTTTAAAATGTTTAAGTGCTTAACTCTGGTTTCCTTCCTTTACTTTCGATTCAATGTCTTTATGCCCTAGGGTTTCTAATTATTCTACTACTTGCTCTAATGTTTGCCCGTTTATTTTGGCCATGTCAAATAAACTAATTAATTGGTTTCTTGCTTAATTAAGGTTTGAAATTGTACTCCTTTCCAAAACTGATATCTCTTCGAAAGATTCTTACTTATTCTTTCCTTATATGTGATTCATAATTGGTACTACTTTTCTTAATCATATTACTAGCCTGATTTCTGGGATTTTGATTATTGTGACCGACCTATAAATGGTCTCTGGACTTATTGCTTACCTTAATAAACCTCAATTCTGTCTACGAATTGACCTCGTATGAGATTCTCCTTAATTTAAGTGACATTTTTAATATTTTGTCCCCTTAATTGATTGATGTTTAGCCCTAATTAACTGGTTAATTAATTTTGCATACCTTATTTGTGTACCCTTTATTTTCCTACCTTACTTGTTTACTCTACTATATGCTATATAATCTTTTCACCATTCTAATATTAAAAGAGACACCTACGATTACGAGCACACACTGAGACACACAAGATCACACCTACAAACCTACACTCACACACTTACACTCACATAACTTGAGTTCTTTCTATCACTCTAATTTGTTGCATTGTCTAGCCGGCTGAAAGCCAGGGCTAGAGTTTTGGATTCCACCTGCCTTCACCTTCCTGTTTGCTATCTCCTTAACTGGTATGCTTCAATTTCTGTTATCATGTTCTATTCTATATGCTATGTGGTCAGTTTACGATAGACATAAACATGCTTCTACCCTAGTATCAGTTTCCTGATCATCTTTTTCTCAACTACTATGCTATAATTCTTATTCCTTGTGACTTGTATGACTAGCTTATTTTGAATCTCGATATGTTATGTTTACTATATTCTTCTAGTTTACAATCCACTAGTATGTTTTAGCCCTTGTTATCTCTTTGTCTATATGTCTGCGTGGTTAAGTGCTTCAGGTTCCAACATGCTTCTGCTGGACATATAGTTCATGTTCTGTTCTGGTTATCTTGCTCTCTTCATGGTGATTTCAACATGTTTCTCTACTTAATACATGTCTATACGATTCCACTAAGTAATATTAGTAAGCTAAGTAACCTTCAACAATATGTTTTATTCAGTTTGGGTATTGCAAATATGTGTGGGCAGTTCTGTCTATAATTCAAGTGTCCCTACTCTTGTTGTGATTGTTTAATTACTGGTATATATGCTTGAACCAATCCGCTAAATGAGGTTTCTGTTCTATTTGTAGTCTTTTGAACCTGTTTGCCTCCAAAAATCAAACTACTTTTCTAAACTATCCTTTGCCCCCTTATACGCTATTTTTTAAACTTCTACTCTTAGTTATCTAGGGTCCTACCACCCCCAGTGCGAGCACTACCTAGGGTCCATGAGACTCCTCTGAAATCTAACACATTGGGGATGGTCTTCCAACCTGTTACAAAACCGTTTCCTTTGAAAGGTTCTGGTGTGAGCATTGCCCGGGGTCCCTAAGGCCCTTGGGAGCTTTGACACATCAGAAGCCCGTTTGTGTATTATGGATGGACTACCTATGTACATCAGATTTGCTTGCTTGAAGGCGTGGTTTCCAGGTTGATGTTGGGCCTGCTAAGGCTCCCTATAGTGTAATGAATAACTTTGTGTAATTCATTCATATTGGTTTTTAATAATGTAATAATCATTGTAGAAACAGATATAGGGTTATTAGTAAAAGCTGGGAGGGTTTTATATATCTTTGTTCAAACTCGGGTAGAAATCTTGCCTATAGGTTATTGTGTGAATGTTATTGCTCGCCTAGAAATCATGCCTATAGTTTTTTTTGTCAATTCTGCGTCAAGAATCCATGTTTTACGAATATTCTCAATCTCAATATGCATTAGAGATCATGTATATAGGATCTTCTTTGTGTAAATTACTGAACTTGCCTGGCAATTTGGTAACGTCTCTGCCCATTTAGATATCATGCCTATAGGAAACAAATATAAAAATTAGTTTTGCACTTAGATATCATGTCTATAGGAAATAACACTAACTATCAGTTTCAGCACTTAGAAATCATGCATATAAGGGTAATTAATCCTGTAAATTAGAAACCATGCCTGTAGGATCTAATGATAAAATCTGCCTAGTAAAATCAGTGACCCGTTTGTAAACTGTAGTCTCTAATTAACAGTTTAGATATCGTGTCTATAGGATTCTGCCCGGTTATCACTTAGGCAAGCTGATTGGGTAATTAATTCTTGCTGCTTGAAAACGTGCCTAGATACAGAGTGTTAACAAACCAGTAAGCAAATTGATAGGAATAGTTGCTTGCTCTAATAAAGTTGTTATATATTCTATTCATGCTCTCCTAGATATCCTACCTTTAGGATCCTCAACTATGAAATTTATTTGTTTGAAATGTGTGCATTGGTTGGCTATTTGTGGAGGTTAACATGAGCCCCTTTAATTGTTCCTTGTGTGATAGTCCTATATGAACTTTTATTTGTTTCTTAGCTTTCTCATTTTTAAGCAACGTAGGTGAATCTAGATCAATCAAAAAATAGAAGTCCTAAACACCTCCAGGATCATAGGTGAGGGACGGGTAGTGCACACATAAGGTACACATTAGAAGCTACTAGAACTCTTAGGTATTAACTGAAAGATAGTAATAGGGTAGTCAAGGAGATGATGACCTGTGCACTAATGCTATGCGCAACACCCCAATTTGGGGAAAGTTAGCAAGTATTGCATGGAAATGATCCTACAGGCTAAAAAAACGTAGGACCCCTTTTATTCTTGTTTTAAAGTAATTATCTATTTTTCTAAATTGTTTATTTTCCCATAAGACTAATTCGCTTAATTGAGTTTGGCCGGGACCCACCGTTGTAGACCTCGAGGGGTGCCTAACACTTTCCCCTCGAGGTGATTTCGAGCCCTTACCCAATCTCTAGTGATGTAAATTGGTTTCATGAGTTAATTGTTCTAGGTGCCCTAACGCACCTTAATCCGTTAGGTGGCGACTCTTCAAATCCCTTACCCAATCCCAAAAGGAAAGAAGTTGTCCAAAAATGTCGAAACCCGATTTTGGGAGAAAAACGGGGCGCGATAGCATGGATGTTTCGAGTGTGGTGATTATAGGCATATTTGGAGGACCTGTTCGAGATTAGCGGGCATTCTGCCGCAGCAGCAGGGTTCTTGTGCCATTATTCCGGCACCAGGCACGCCACCGACCGCTAAGCCAGCCAAAGGTAGGGGTCAGGGAGCCAGAGGTAGAGGTCAAGCTGCTAGAGGCGGAGGTCAGGCCTTTAGAGGTGGAGGCCAGGCCGATAGAGGTGGAGGCCAGCTAGTAGGAGGCCGTCCCTGAGATATGGTTAAGAGTGGTAGGGCCCAACCCTGATGTTTTGCTTTCCCAACCAAGCCTGAGGCTGAGTCATCCGATGTTGTTATCACAGTTACTATTTCAGTTTGCAGAAGAGATGCTTCAGATCTATTTGATCCAGGGTCTACATACTCCTATGTGTCATCTTACTTTGCTTCATATTTGGTTGTGCCTCGTGATTCTTTGAGTCGTCTCGTGTATTTGTCCACACCGGTTGGGGATTCTATTATTGTAAGTCATGTCTATCGCTCGTGTGTGGTTATTATTGGGGGTCTTGAGACTAGCGTAGATCTCCTAATTCTTGATATGGTCGATTTTGATGTCATTTTGGGGATGTATCTCCTACCATAGCATTGCCGGGGTTGCTTCGATTAGAGTGGAGAGAAACTCTTGGTCATTCTACCAGCAGGGTTATCTCGTATATAAAGGCTCGACTTATGGTCGAGAAGGGTGTTTGGCATATTTGGCTTATGTTGAAGACTAGGGCGGAGGTTCCTTCCATAGATTTTGTACCAGTTGTTCGGGAGTTTCCAGAGGTAATTCCTGCAGACCTGCTGGGGATGCCACCCGACAAGCATATTGACTTCGGTATTGATTTAGTTCTGGGCACTCAGCCCATTTCTATTCCACCATACCGCATGGCCCCGCTAGAGTTGAAGGAGTAGTTGCAAGATTTGCTTGATAAAGGCTTTATTAGACCTAGTGTCTCGCCTTAGGATGCGCCCATGTTGTTTGTAAAGAAGAAGGATGGATCGATAAGGATGTGCATAGATTATCGGCAATTAAATAAAGTCACTATCAAAAACAAGTACCCATTGCCGAGGATTGATGACTTATTTGATCAACTTCAAGGTGCCAAGGTATTTTCAAAGATCGATTTGAGGTCTGGCTACCATCAATTGAGGATTAGGGCATCTGATGTCCATACGACAGCATTTCGAACTCGATATGGGCATTATAAGTTCCTAGTGATGTCATTTGGCTTGACAAATATCCCAGCAGCATTTATGGATTCGATGAACCGGGTGTTCAAGCCTTACCTGGATTCCTTTGTGATTGTGTTTATTGATTACATCTTGATCTACTCCCGCAGCCGAGAGGAGCACGAGCAGCATCTTCGGATCGTACTTCAGACTATAAGAGACAACTAGTTATATGCTAAGTTTTCAAAATGCGAGTTTTAGTTGAGTTTAGTTGCTTTCTTGGGTCACATTGTATCAACACAGGGTATTCAGGTATATCCTAAGAAGATTGAGGCCGTACAGAATTGGCCTAGACCTACTTCAGCCACGGAGATCCGTAGTTTCTTGGGTTTGGCGGGTTATTACCGTCGGTGTATGGAGGGGTATTCATAGCCCCGTTGACCAGGTTGACTCAAAAGGGTGCCCCGTTGAGATGGTCAAATGAGTGTGAAGCAAGTTTTCAGAAGCTCAAGACAGCTTTGACTACGGCGTCGGTGTTCGTGTTGCCTACAGGTTCAGGGCCCTATGCAGTATATTGTGACATATCTCGTATTGGACTTGGTGCGGTATTGATGCAGGGTGGCAAAGTTATTGCATATGCTTCACGGCAGCTAAAGGTTCACAAGAAGAATTATCCTGTTCATGACTTGGAGTTAGCAGCCATTGTTCACCCGCTGAAGATTTGGAGGCACTATCTATATAGCATGTCGTGTGAGGTATTCACGAATCATAAGAGTTTGCAGTAATTGTTTAAGCAAAAGGAGCTCAATTTGAGGCAGAGAAGGTGGTTGGAACTATTGAATGACTATGATATCACTATCTTGTATCATCCCGGGAAGGACAATATGGTGGCCGATGCTTTGAGTAGGAAGTCAGCTAGTATGGGCAGCCTTAGGTACATTCCAGTCGGTGAGAGACCGCTTGCATTAGATGTTCATGCCTTAGCCAATCAGTTCGTGAGGACGGATGTTTCTGAGCCCAGTCGTGTTTTAGCGTGCACAGTCGCTCGGTCCTCCTTGTTTGAGCATATCAGGGAGCGACAGTATGATGACCCTCATTTGCTTGTCCTTAGGGACACAATGTGTCATGGTGATGCCAAGCAAGTTACGGTTGGAGATGATGTAGTTTTGAGGATGCAGGATCGTGTTTGTGTGCCTAATTTGGATGGACTTTGTGAGTTGATTCTAGAGGAGCCTCACAGTTCCGGGTATTCTATTCACCCGAGCGCCGCCAAGATGTATCAGGACTCGCGGCAGCATTATTGGTGGAGGAGGATGAAGAACGATATTTTTGCACATATAGCTTAGTGTCTAAATTGTCAACATGTAAAGTACAAGCATTAGAGACCTGGTGGTTTACTTCAGAAGATTGATATTCCTAAGTGGAAGTGGGAGTGTAGCACTATGGATTTCGTTGTTGGACTCCCACGGATTCAGAAGAAGTTCGATGCAGTTTGCGTTATTGATCATAGACTGACCAAGTCAGCGCATTTCATTCTTGTGGCAGTTTCCTATTCTTCGGAGCGGTTAGCAGAGATTTATATCTGTGAGATTGTCTGTCTTCACGGTGTGCATGTCTATAATTTTTGATCGAGGTACGCAGTTTACCTCGCACTTTTGGAGGGTAGTACATCATGAGTTGGGTACGCGGGTCGAGTTGAGCACAGCATTTCATCCTCAAACGGATGGATAGACCGAACGTACTATTCTGATCTTGGAGGATATGCTCTATGCTTGTGTTATTGAGTTTGGAGGTTCTTGGGATTAGTTCTTGCCGTTAGCGGAGTTTTCCTACAACAATAGTTATCAGTCGAGCATCCAGATGGCTCCCTATGAGGCATTATATGGTAGACGGTACCGATCGCGGGTAGAATGGTTTGAGCCGGGGGAGGCTCGGTTATTGGGTACAGATTTGGTACAGGATGCCTTGGATAAGGTTAAGATCATTTAGGATAGACTTCGTACAGCTCAGTCCAGGCAGAAGAGTTATGATGACCGTAAGGTTCGTGGTATGGCATTTATGGTCATAGAGAGTGTTGCTTCGGGTATCGCCCATGAAGGGTGTAATAAGGTTTGGAAAGAATGGCAAGTTAAGCCCTAGGTATATCGGTCCTTTTCAGATCCTTGAGTGAGTGGGAGATGTGGCCTACAGACTTCCTTTGCCACCAGGCTTATCAGCGGTACATCCAATATTCCATGTGTCCATGCTTCGGAAGTATCACGGCGATCCATCCCACGTGTTAGATTTCAGCACTGTCCAGTTGGACAAGGATTTGACCTACGAGGAGGAGCCGGTCGCTATTCTAGACCGGCAGGTTTGTCAGTTGAGATCGAAGAGTTATCATTCGGTTTGTGTGCAGTGGAGAGGTCAGCTTGTTGAGGCAGCTACCTGGGAGTCCGAGTCCGATATGCAGAGCAGATATCCCCATCTTTTCCCTAGCTCAGGTATTTTTCTATGTCCGTTCGAAGACGAACGATTGTTTTAGAGGTGGAGAATGTGATGACCGGAAAGGTCGTCTCATATTTTAGATCACAATTTGGGGTTCCGAGGCCTTCAAAACCTTGTTCTCTTTCTCCTCGATTTGCATGCACAGCCCGGGCGCATTTCGGGAAAACCTTTATGTGAAAATTTGAGAAAATATTGAGTTTTACCTTTAAAATTTGATTTTAGTTGACTTCAGTTAACATTTTGAGTAAACGGACTCGGACTTGTATCGAAATATGGGACCTGGGCGTATGCCGGGAATCGAATTCCGATGTCCCTAGCTCGAGATATGAATTTTTGATGAAAAATTGAAAGACTGAAAATGAAATGGTTTAAGAATTTGGTTAATGTTTGATCTTGTTGGTATCGGGCCCGTATTTTGGTTCTGGAGCCCGGTACATGTCCAAAATAATATTTATACCTCATCTATGAAATTTGGTGAGAAATGGATTTGACGTGATTCATACGTCCGGTTGTGAACATAGGAATTTCAAAGTGTTCTTAAGAATTTCATGTGATTTGGTACTAAATTCGTAGTTCTAGGTGTTATTTTGGCGATTTGATCGCACGAGCAAGTTCGTATGATCTTTTAAGACTTGTGTGCATGTTTGGTTTGGAGCCCTGAGGGCTCGAGTGAGTTTCGGATAGGCTACGGGATGTTTTAGACTTAGAAAATCTGGTATTTTTGTTGCAGTAGCTGTTCTGGTATATCCTTCTTCGCGTTCGCGAAGATACTCTCGCGAACGCGAAGGGTGGGCTGGTGAGGGTGAATCTTTCTTCTTCGCGAACGCGAAGGACTTGTAGCGAACGCAGAGCATTGGGGGCATTACCCTTCGCGAACAAACCCATGCCATCGCGAACGCGAAGCATTGGGACCTGGGGGAGGGGAAGTATACTCTTCACGAACTCGCGAATGCATAGGCAGGTGGGACTAAGACTTCGCAAATGCGAAATGTATCTCGCGAACGCGTAGGCAAATAGTGTATCTCACGAACGCAGAGTGTATCTCACAAACGCGTAGGTTAATAGTGTATCTCGTGAACGCGTAGGCCCTTCACGAACGCGAAGAAGTCCTGTCCAGTGATTTTAAAACAGGCCTAAAATGGGAATTCCGTCAAAATTTCATATCTCTTTCACTAGAACTCGGCCTAAGGCGATTTTTCAAGGGGGGAATTCAACACCAAATCATAGGTTTGTACTCTTTAACTTGTTTTGTTCAATTTCCATCATCACCCATTAGATTCTTAGTCCTAAACCTTGTTCTTTCATGGTAGAATTAGGGATTTTTGGAAGAATTGGAGGTTTTTGAAAATTGGGAATTTAGACCTCGATTTGGGGTCGAATTCCGGAAGTTATTACATATTCGGGCTCGGGGGTGAATGGGATTCGGTCCAAACCTCGAGTTATGACCAAGCAGGCCTGCGCCGCATCTGTTTGTGTGTTTATGTATCTTTCTTCTGATGTGTAAGTTATTCGGTAGCTTTGCATTACACTTAAGGATTGGTTATAGCTGGATACTGATAAGACACTTGAGTGTTGTATTAATTCCATGCAAGTTACTGCTTTATTTTGTCCTGTCCTTCTCTCTACTTTTATTATACAATGTATGCAGGTGATATTGTAATTACCCCGCTGTAGCCTCGTCACTACCTCGTCGAGGTTAGGCTCGGCACTTAGCAGTACATCGGGTCGGTTGTACTGATACTGCACTCTGCACTTTGGGTCGGTTGTACTGATACTGCACTCTGCACTTTCTGTGCAGATTTTGGAGCAGGTAGTGGCTGATCGAGAGGTCGGGTGCAGATATTTTCAACTAGGAGACCCAAGGTAGTCCTGCTGGTGTCCGCAGACCCTGGCGTCCCCTTCTATGCTCCTACATTTACTGCTTTTACTTCCCTTCATAAACAGTTGTATCTTTTTTCGAACAAATGTTTGTAACAAATCTTAGTGTGTTCGTGGATTGTGACACCGAATTCAGGATAGTAATAGCAATATTATTGGTAATAGTATATAAACAAAGAGGCTATTTACTTATTTCCGCGTCTAATTCTACTTGTTTTAGCTTGTTTACTTTTAATCACTGAAACGTAAAGGAAATTCGTCAATAATACTCTGACGTTGACTTGCCTAGCAAGTGTGATGTTAGGCGCCGTCACGATCCCGATGGTGGGAATTTCGGATTATAATAGTTGTGATAGAAGTTTAAAAGCTACCTCAGCTATAAGAATTTAGATGGAGGAAAAGTTATCTGAAGCTACCGTAGCTATATTTAATAAAGTATCTTTCAATATAAAATGAAAAATCTTATTTTGTTTTGTCTTATTTTTGTGTCTTATATTCTATAATTTGTTAAATATTGAATTTTGTATGCTATCATAGTAACCAATCTAATGTTTTTCCTCAGGTTAACACAATCAAGAAAACTGGGATTAGTGAAGTAGGCACATAGAAAAAATAGGTATGTTTGAAAATATCACAACCCGGAATCCACTAGTCGTGATGGCACCTAACCCAACCCGCTGGGAAAGCCAACTTAAAACTATCCAATTTCAATAATGCTAATTAGTCAATTAAACAAAATAAATTATCTGGATCAATTACATTTCCCAATGACTAGTAGTACAAATCATGAGCTTCTAAGAATAGAGTTTACAAAGCTGATATGAAGGAAAAACATCTTCTATTTGAAAAGTACATGAACAGAATTTTATAATCTAAGGCTACCGTGAAGAAAAGGGAGCTACAACAGGAACACATGTATGCCTTCAAATCCAGCAACCATCGAATGCAGCAACATCGACATCCGAGATCTGAACGCAATGAGGAGGAAGTGCAGTATGAGTACAACCGACCCCATGTACTCAAAAAGTAACAAACCTAACCTCAGGTTGAAAGTAGTGACGAGCTGGAACATAGGTCGCATCCAACACTAATGACCAACAACAGTTCATACAACGTAGAGCATATAAACAAGGAAATAATCTCAGAGATGAAAAGTTCAGCTTTTGCTCCGTTTTCTGAAAAATAGTTCCGCTTTTCAAGAATATCAGTGAAAACCCAAATCCTTTATCAAAATCATCGAAAAGTTTTGAGATAGTTCGAAAACTGTAATTTTTCTTGAAAATCCTTTCCACAATAAATAAAAATGTTTCATTTCCTTTCGAAATAACAAGTGTTAAATACCACTCTATGCCCACATATCAATGTGTGTGAAAAAGTCATGAATGATGTGATACTGTACAGCATGAGGAAATGCGTCTCTATGCATGTATGCCATATATGCATGCAATTGAGATGTAACTTAGAGATGAATCATGTAATCACACCCTCACAGTACTCAACATCACTGTATCACACTTTCCACCCATCATACTCAACCACACGGTACTGTATATCGCCCATACGGCCCAGGGAAATCCATCCCGGAACATATACAACACTGACTAGAAGTCACCCAGTACCGAGGAAAAAGGGCAATCCAACCTTGTGGAGAAATCCATCTCCTGCTATCCAGTACTTCAGACAAATGCATGTCCAGGGAAATCCATCCTTCAATAATATTAAAATTCTCAACCACTCGGTACTGTATATGGCCTATACGGCCCAGGAAAATCCATCCCGGAACATATACAACACTGACTATAACTCACCCAGCACCGAGGAAAAAGGGCAATCCTACCCTTTGGAGAAATCCATCTCCAGATATCAAATACTTCGGACAAATCCATGTCCAAGGAAATCCATCCCTCAATAGTATCATCCGAGCTCACTAGGGGTGTGTAGACTCCGGAGGGGCTCCTTCAACCCAAGCGCTATAACAAGCCAATCATGGCAAAAATCAATAAAACATGCTGCGGTGTGCAGCCCGATCCCATAACTGCCACTCATAATCAGGCTCTCGGTCTCACTCAGTCATCAATCTATCCAGTCTCACCCACGGTCACACAATGTCATGAAAACTGACCCAGAATAATGATATGATGTATCAATAAGTAACAACTAAGACTGAGATATGATATGAATGCATGAATGTGATTGAATTCGAAATATCAATGAAATCAATGAGATGACCGCGAGAAAGGACCGCTATGGGTCCCAACAATATCAGCATAAGGCCTAAACAAGATATCTAGCATGATATACAACCTAATTACTTTATCACATGTGAAAAACACAAATATCAACAAAGTGGGCCACTAAACCGTGCCCTGGAAACAACAGAGTCACAACTCACAGGGTGCATGCCCACACGATGTCACGACCCCAAATACCCTGGTCGTGATGGCGCCTTTCACATTACTAGGCCAGCAGAAAGAACACGAACCACATGGAAGATCTTTTGTAAGATTTACTCTTTCTCTAAACAGATTAAGTCTCAATTCTTTCATTTCACACAAGGTGCAGGGAGTAATGTGAGTACGCTAACTCAGTAAATAATAAAAGTAAATAGAGATTGAGCAGTAAGAAATCACGTAATCCACGTCATAGCACCACAGCAGGTACAATATGTTTCAAAAATAGGGTACAAATCAAATCATCTCGTTAAACTCCAATTTCAGTAAAATCCTTTGAAAAATGACTTTCTAACAGTTTCAATAGAGATTCAATGAAGTTTATCGTGAAAGTGATGAAAATTGTAATCGGCCCCTCGGGCAAAAATAAGTCATATACAACCCTTCTGGCAAAACACCTCGGTCGTTCATTTACATCACATAACAGGAAAATTTCAATGGAAGTAACAAAACCAAATCAGTAATTTAATTCCAAACATCTCGTAAAAATTCCAGTTTCAATGAAAGTTGTTCAAAACATTTGCTTAACTTTTTCAATGGAGGCTCAGTATAAAGATGAGGGAAAAATAGTAATTTCATAAAGAAGCCCCTCAGGCAAAGCATCACTCGTATACATGTATATATATAGCCCCTTGGGCAAGCCTCTCAGTCACTCATGACTCAACTCTGCACTCACACTCAAAAGCTACCATATAATAACCGATGCGGCGTGCAGCCCGATCGATATATCACTATGGCGTGCATCTCGATCCCTATATATAATAGACTGCGCTCACTGGGGGTGTGCAAACTTCGGTGGGGCTCCTACAGCGCAAGTGCTAATTCGCTGCAGCATGCAGCCCGATCCAACATATCGCTGCGGCGTGCAGCCCGATCCATAAATATATAATCCTCACAACCATCCTTCGGCCTCTCTCAGTCATCAACCTCACAATCAGGCCCTCAGCCTCTCTCAGTCATCAACCTCACAAGCCACTCGGACTATCAGTAAAACAGGGCGTTCAGCCCAAAACAACATTTATAGTATCAAAACTGAGTAACTAAGGCTAAGTTATGAAATCAGTAAAACACAGCATGACTGAGTACAAATATTAAGTCAAAACGGTAAGGAATAGTAGTAAAAAGCCCCATAAGGGTCCAAAACAGTTGGCACGAGGCCCAAATATGGCATCCAACTCAAAACATGATATTACTCTCCAAAACACAATAATATCAAATAGTTTTCAATCAAATACGCGACTCAATAGTCGTACTGGATGGACCAAGTCACAAATCCCCAATGGTGCACGACCCCACGCTCGTCATCTAGCGTGTGTGTCACCTCAAAGTAGCACAATGATGTGAAATCCGGGGTTTCATACCCTCACGACAACATATACAATCATTACTTACCTCAAACCGGATGAAAATCCTACTCCGCAGCGTCCTTGCCTCTCGACTCGGCCTCAACTCGCCTTGAATCTATCCAAAATTAGATTCATAACATCAATATATGCTAAGGGAACAAAGCCCATGCGAAAATAATCAAATTACATCAAAAATCCCGAAATTGGTAAAACCCGACCACCGATCCCACGTCTCGGATTCCTACAAAAATCACAAAGCTAGAATCCTTACTCTCTCACGAGTTCATACATACCAAATACATCAAAATCCGACCACAAACGACCCCTCAAAACCTTAAATAAAAGTCTCCAATTTCAAGCCCTAATTCCCCAATTTTTAGGCTATAAATGCCATAAATTTCATGTCTTATTAGGTAGGAATCACATCGAGTATTGAGTTAAAAAATCTTACCTCCAAGTGTCAGAGCACGAATAAGCTCCACAACAATCGAATGGCACATCTCTCAACAATAGCAGTTTGGAGTCAACGAATCCGACCCGGTACAGAACGTACATCCGTGTTGGGCCTACCGAGGCACCCCAAATCAACTCTGATCATCCACAACCGATAAATAACTCTTCGAATGTTCACAATGACTGAATCACAACACATACTACCCTCTGACTAACCTTAGCTACATTTTCACAGTCCACAACCACGAAACCATCTACTCACGAAAACTCTCAGTCTCCAAATCCATATAGCACACAAATCACCATATTCGATCCCAACTCCACCGTCCAAATATATATCACACCTCTACTACCCAATCATTCCACGAGGGATAATCCTATAATTCTTCTGTGCCACAAGGCAAAATCCGAACTCCAGCAATCGATCAAACAAGAGAGTGCCACAATACCAGTAAAGTATCCATAACTCAAACACATCGCCCTTTCTGAAATGTATACCCCCATCAAGCCACCTCAATTAGTACTATCATTTCCCTAACCTTCTGAACTGCCCACCGCCTAAGAATCTATGACCTTCCTTTCAAAACTGAATCGTGAGCTTACACATGAAAATCTCAATCCTACACAACACACCGCATATACCTTACCATCCTAGGATAAACATAAGCACTTCATATCCATTCCGAGCCACATGCAACTACGTACTCAATTAGCCAAAAACTTTCCATTTGATGCCACCTAGAAGAAAATCACTATACATCTCAAGCTCCTCACGCCAGTAGAAAATATACATCTCTAACCGTGGTAGAAACCATCAAGAACACTCCGAATTCCATTTGCACAAGACCAAACTGTTAGGATTGAATCCTTTTAACTCGACCAAGCTACGCAGATCACCAAAACCCCAAAGCTTTGCCATGAAACACCTCTAGAAACTCATTACCTCAGAAGCATCCAAAGAACTAATCGTATTCCTTACAATGCCGATCCGACCTATTACCAAGCTATCCTATTTATCCACGTTTCTTCTAAATTACCTTCCATTTGATACTTCTCCTCGCCATAATACCGCAATCTCTCAACTCCGACTCTGTTGATACCCAATTTTTCCCTATAATTTTAAGTGCATATATACCTTCAAAACTATGCATTAACATCGATTGATATTTTTTCATAAATTCTACACTTTTAAATTAATTTATCCTAGTATTTTATTTATATAAATAATTATAAAATTCCATCGCAAATGACTTTATAGAATTTCAGGACTTAATATTGCTATTAATAGTCATATTAAGTTCGAATTATTTCACAAATGGCCAGATTTACACTTTTTGGTTAAAATTGAAATAACTTTGCAATTATAGCCCATGCATACATTATTACATTATCTTGCCATAAAATGGCTCATTGTATTTTTAATATGTTAAGTAATTATTTTAAAACATTTTTATGCATGAAAATTATTTTTATAATCTGCTAATTATTTTATAAAATATTTTCATAAATTATTTGGGGTATTTAATAAATAGCCCTTTTATTCCCAAACCTAACCCCTCTCTAACCAGCCCAACCCTTTAAATTTGGCCTAATACCCTTAGGCCCAAGTCTGTACGCCACGACCCAATACCCCATCTCAATCTTGACCGTTGATCATTCAGATCAACGGTCCATATTTCCCTTACCTTAATTAAACATAAATGACCCCCCCCCCCCAGAGCCTCTCATTCTCTCCCTCACCCGCCGTCATCATCTCCCTCTTCTCTCAAACTCTCTCGACCTAACCCTAATTCTATGCACCGTCACTGGCATAAACCTCCACCTTATGAGGCTTCCATGGCTTCTCCGACCAGCCCTGGCCTTTTACATGCCATGGCTCTTTGATTTCTTGGATCCTTGAGAAGATCACAAAGAACCTAGCTGGTTCTGGTTTGAAACGTTGTTTATTAACCTGTCTCAGGCCATTTTTTCAACTGTGAGTAAGAACTTATCTTTATTTTGTTACGAATCTATGGGTTCTTGACCTATTCTTTCATCTCTAATACTTTTCTAAAAAACCCTAGTTCGTTACTATAGATCCTTCTCAGATCTGTATAGATCTGGGGTGATTCGAGCGCTACTATATGTTTCCTTTAAAGTTTCTGGGTTAATTAATTATTTCGACTTTTATCGCTCTTCCTAAACTAGGGTTCATCCCAAATTTTTTTTCAAAGGTCTTTCTGACTTCTAAGTGTTTAATCAATTATTCTTTCACCTTCTTGACTGATTTTTACATGAGTATTCGAACCCTAGTTGATTTTATGTAATATACTTATTTTTCCAATCTTTTCTTCGATCCTGGGTACTTTCTAGGTTACCTTACTCTATTTCTTGGACTTAAATATTTTTTTCGTTGTTGAATCCATTATTCTGTGGTTTTTTCCCTAATAAATCTCTATTGGGGCTAGAATCTGTGTTTCCGGCTAATTTCTATGTTTTTGTGATGTTTTACTTAGTCCATCTTTCTATTTATGGAAGTTGATATCTCTTTCCAGAAATCAGTATTATTTTTGAAAGTTTGGTTGATTGATTTGCTCTGGTAGAGATTCATGTGCATAATTCTTGTTGTTTCCTTATTTACGACCGTAATTGGTCATCCCTGCCTTATTTGATTGTATGTAAAATTGTAGATTCTTACTAATTCCTTTACATGGTATAATTGGGATTCTTTCCTTAATTAGTCCCCTGTTATCACCGTTTGATCAATTGCCCTTGATTAAAGGAGTTTATTCTGAACTACTTTATGTGATTGGATTCTGTGACTTTCTTAGTTGACTGAATGGTGATTCATTTACCTTGTTTGTTCCACTCCTATATTGTTATATAAACACTCTTATTCTACCTCTCAACACACGAACTAAGTCCAGAATACACACACACACACACACACACTCAAACTCTCTCTTCTTTCTCTGTTACTTGTGCTAACTATTGGTCTAGCCGGCTGAAAGCCAAGGCTAGACAGTGGAATTACACTTGCTTTACATTCTGCACTCTGCTTCTCTAACTGGTATGTCTCCAGTTCAATTCTGAAACTCAAACTTTATGTGTTACATGTTTTGCACTAGTTCGATTTGATATGTATTTACTTTATCTTCCTGTTTACTGCTCTACTAAGCATGTCTAAATTCTGTCCTCTTTTCTTCAAATGTTCAATCAGTATGTCTGGGTCTCACTTGTATGTTTAATACTTGGCCAACATGTTTATTTAGTCTCTGTTTACTCTCTTTAATTGGTGTGATCATGTTGATAACTTACTTGTCAAATGTAATTGATTGATCCTAATTAGTATGCATTTTGTCTTCAACATGACTATTTCACTACATTCTATGTCTATGTCTTAATTCCTTCTTATCATGACTAACGTGTTAAGTCTCTGAACTAGTAGATTCCGGTATGTTCTGTACAATTGTTGCTCCCCTAGACTCTGTTTATATGTTTGAACTCTCTATGTTCCCAACCCCCTTGACCCCTGTTTGTAAAGGTGATTGTTGAGTGATTGTGAGTCTGAGCACTATAAGTTTGTGTGACTATATGTCTGTTCTTTTCAGAATTGATTTCAAGACTGTTTTCACCCCTAACATCTTCCTGAAAAGTGTTTCTATTCTTTAAATTGTCTCTATACTGTTTTACTAAGTCTTTCAAAACTATGTCAAGCACTCTCACATTACTCTTAGACTATTAGGTTCTGCCCCTCCAGTGTGTGTACTGCTTAGGAATCCATGAGATTCCTCTGAACTTTGGCACACTGGGATGGCCCTTCCACATTGAACATAACCAATCCTCTATTTGAGAAAAGGTCTTGGTGTGAGCACTTCCCGGGATCCCTGAGGTCCTTAGGGAACTATGACACACCAGGACACACTATTGGCTGTGAGACTTTCGGCATCTGAGATTGTTTTTGAAGGCCTGGCATTGCCAGGTTTACTTTGGGCCTAATTCAGGCTCCCTATAGTATAATTTACATTTATTTATGTAATTCATTCGATCCTGGTCTGTAATAATATTCTTTGTAAATATATATTGGGGTAATTAGTAAAAAGGGGAGGGTTCCTATACGATTTTGTGGGGAAAGCGGGTAAAAATCATGCTTTAGGTTTATATATGTGTTGATTTGCAGTAGAAACCATGCTTTAGGTTTATATTATGTTGATTTGCAATAGAAATCTTGCTTTAGGTTTATTTATGCAATAGGTATCATGCCTCTAGGTTTGCTATGCCTATTTGTATTAAAAACCATGCCATAAATCTGTGCATTAGATATCATGCCTTGGGATAATCATGTTTACTGATTTTGCCTATTAGAAAACATGTTATAGGCTCATCATTCTATTATCACGAAAACTATGTTTCTGAAAAAGTCATAATCACCCGGAAATATGTTGTTAAAGTCACCGCTGTAATCATGCTTAATAAAATGACCATCCTCTCTGTGCATTAGAAATTCTACCTTAGGATTCTGTTTGCATTTGCTTTAAATCGTATCTATGTCGCTTAAAATAATTATCTATAAAGAGGTTTAAAGACAGCCCCAACACATAAATATCATGTCCTAGTATAAATATGCATGAAATCAGCTTTTTTTTAAACATTCAGCACCTAGACCAGCATTCCTATAGGATTTAATAAACTCAAGCTATTTGACGAATTCCCAGAATTCTGTTTTAGACAACATGTTTATAGGGGTATAACAGATTCACACCTAGGAAAGCCTTAGGTAATTAAGAGTTTGGTGTTGTGTTTGTAAATTGTCCAGGTTTAATAGGTTCAAAAATTAGTAGGCAAACTGATCAGGTTATATAACATCGCTTTAAAACAATACTGCATATTCTATGTTTGTAATGCTCACCTAGATATCCTATTCTAGGACCTTCTGAAATTCTTTAAAATCTGCTGGTTGAGACGTGCTACTTATTTGTTTATGTGTGGAGGTAAACATGAGCCCTTAATTGCTTCCCTATTTGATAGTCCTATATATTATTTGTTGTCGCTTAGATTTTACCTTTTAAACACCTTAGGAGGGTCTATTACTGCCTAAATTTTTTTGAGGTCCTAAACACCTCCAGGACCACAACGAAGGGACGGGTAAAGCACGCTTAGGGTTCGTTAATTAAACTTGCTTATATAACCGCTAAGGGGAGGGTAATGGGTAGTAAAAAGGATATGATGACCTTTGTGCTAATGCCACGTGTAACCCTTCTATTTGAGGAAGGCTTACCGGGTATTATACAGATGTGATCCAATAGGCTAACCAACTTAGGACTTTCCTTCCTTTATTCAAATATGTGTGCTTAAAGTGCCCAAACATCCTTTATTTGCATATGTGTGCTTAGACTGCCTAAACTTCCTTTATTTCCATATGTGCGCTTAGACTGCCTAACTTCCATTATTCACATATGTGTGCTTAGACTGCCTAAACTTTCTTTATTTGCAAATGTGTGATTAGACTGCTTACTGTTAAATGACTAATTCACATAATTGAGTTCGGCCGGGACACACCGTTGTGGACCGCGAGGGGTGCCTAACACCTTCCTCTCAAGGTTATTTCGAGCCCTTACCCTAATCTCTGGTAATGCAACTAGTTGTATGACCTAATTGCTCTAGGTGGCCTAATGCACCTTAATCTGTTAGGTGGCGACTCTTCAAATACCCTATTCCCAAAAGGAAACGAGTTGTTCCCAATGAATGTCGAAACCCGAACTTCCGCGAGGAAAAAAGGGGGCGCGACAGCATGGCGATTCTGCTGGGGATATTTTAGGCTCTTACCATAACGAACTTATTTGTGTGAATTAGTCTCAAGCATGCTTTATTTTGTTGATACAACCTTTCTCTTTCCCCCTTATTTGGATTTAATTGCTTATTTTCAAGCATTTATGATTTCTTTTTCGCAACTGTCTTTCAATTATTTAAATACCGCATTTATCATTTTTGAACGTGCAAATACTTGATAATATACTATTTATTGATGCATAAATCATGCTCAACATCATATTCCACTTGTGCGTAATCAATCATATAGCAACGCTTGATGAGTGTTTGCGCTCTTCCTATATATCACCCTTTTAAATTTGGGAAGGCGTATTTGTGGTAAAACTAGTCGATCAGCGGTGCGCTCGACGGTTCCGTGCCTTTCCCCCTCAAGTTGTCTGCTTGAGGGTCCCAGTCTAGACCTCTATATAGTAACCTTACTCTGACTAATTGTGCATGCATCATGGTCAAACCTAGCCGGGTTAATATGTTGTCCGAATAATAACCCTTTTAGGACAAGCCTCACCTAAAAGTCCAACGGGTTTTCCATAATCCCAACAGACGCAACCACGATTTTGTGCATTAATTTGGAGAAATAAGTGCCAATATGCTAATCATTATTGTATAAATAGACAAACCTGGAGGGGGAAAGGGCCTAACCATCTTTTGTTTTGCAGAAATGAGGCACGAAGTCCCCATTTCGGCATGGTCAGTAGCGTACCTTCACTTTTGCTAGATTGGTGGAGGGATCTTCCTTCAAGTGACTAGAATCAAGTAAAATGAATCCTAGGAAATTTGCCTTCTTTGTTGGACCTTCAGCCAAACAAAATGTTGATCGAGGCTGCCACCACATTTTGGGACAAAGAAAGGGCTATGTTCCGCTTCAAAAACATAGAAATGATGCCTCTTTTGGAAGAAATAGGGGGATTTGCTAGGCTACCTTGAGACAGCCCTGGTTTATTGGCACCAGAAAACCGCACCACTCGGGGATTTTCGAAGATGATAGGGTTAAAGAAGAATGACGACTTGGAGTGCCTGAAAAACTCTTATGTACCTTTCAATTTCCTCTATGAGCGATACGGTCACAGCAAGTCTTACCGTATCTTTGATGATGAATTCTCCATCACCTCGTTGGGTTGGATTCATCGTAGGGTCTTTGTGTTCATTGTGTGTTTCGTGGGCATGCTAGTGTTCCCGATCCAAGGGGACAGAATCCACACCAGGTTGGCCATGGTGGCCAAAACTATGATGGACGGGATCGAGGGGCAGACATATACCACTGTCCCTATGATCATCGCAGATATGTACCGGGCCTTAGAACGCTGTCAGAAGGGGTTCAGATTCTTTGAGGGTTGCAATTTGCTGCTACAAGTTTGGCTGCTAGAACATCTCCAAAGAGGTCAATCCCGTTAAGAGTTTCCACGAAGACCGTGGAATGATCATATAGCCTTTCACCATCCCAAGAAAATGACATATATTCTAGACATGTTTGCTCAACCAAAAGACGCTATAGGATGGGTGCAGTTTTTCAACAACCTGACTGAGGAACAGGTTCAATAGATGTTTGAATGGTTCCCTACCGACGAGTTCATCATCACATCCAGGGATGCTCCCCACTTGGTAATGATTAGGTTATGGGGCATATACCCATACACTCCCCTCAGGGTTACAGACAGGCAGGAGACAAGTCGTATCACGAGTCGCTAAGATGAGTCACTTTATAGCCGATTTTCAGGGTGATGCCATCCCATATAAGAATGAAGCACAACACATGTGGAACTTGAAGATTATTGTGGAAAAGGATACCATCGAGCTGGATCGATATCATGCGAGTCATACATACTTTTACCCCTCATGGTTGGATGATAACATAGCCGGGATCTTCGAGCCAAGGGTTGGTCCATGAAACAGGGTTATAGACGAAGTTGCCGAAGCACAGGCAAAGTACAACAAATTGCGCAAGAGAATTCGTAAGTCTGAAGGTGAGCATATGGAGCAGCATAAGGCTGACATGGAAATGCTCAATGAGTGGAAAGAGAGGGATGTTAAATCCAGCGAAAGGTTAGAGTATCTGGAGTAGGGTCTAATGGAACTGGAGGGGAAAATGAGGAAGAGAGTCACCGATTGCCAGAACGCTGAGGGAAACGAAGGAGGGCATTTGGCAAGGGATCTTATTACAGAACCTGCGCGAACTGGGGAAATTGATCGACAAGAGCATCCAGTCTAGAGAAGGCCCTTCTGGGACCAAATAGATTAGGCTTACTTGCTTTCCAAATGTAATAATGCCAAGTGCCATTAGTGACATTATTTTGTTTAGTATCGTTTTGGGTCGTCTATTTTCGCATTAATAAAATGAGGCAATTATTGGCATTAAATTTCTCCAAAACTATTTGTCGCTAGGCCTACCTCGGGTAGGGGTGTCAAATGGGCGGGTTGGGTCAATTTTGGGCGGGTCAAAATGGGTGGAGTCAATAATTGGGCGGGTCAAATGACCCGCCCAAAAGTTACTTGGGCTAAGATGGGTTGGGTCAAGATGGGTTAAAATTCGGGTCATAACCCAACCCGCCCAACTCTTATTAAACTTTAATTAATATGTGTTATTTTCATATAAATTGTATAATTACTAAATAAGGCTTTTTTGCTTTTGTTATGGTCATTAAAATATTAAACAAAAAATAAAATTATTTCTAAGATATTTTGACAAACTTGCTCATGGATCAATTTGGGCTAAAAATTAGCCCAACTTTAAATGGGTTGAGATGGGTTGGGTCAAGATGGGTTAAGCTCAATAAATGGGCGGGTCAATAACCAACCCAACCTTGGGCGGGTTGGGCGGGTCATTTGGGCTTGGGCCAAATTTGACAGCCCTAACCTCTGGCATAACATGGCTCCCAAATTAGGACGCGAATTCCCGCAATATGTGTTTAAATAACTGCAAACTTTTCAGAATCATTACTGACTTGGCTACCTTTTATTTTTCTTTCTTTTGATTATTCCCATTCCCCAAAGGTTGGTTCGTGTATACTGGCATCATCAGGTTATCACTCAAGATCCAGGGGCCCTGCACATTCTCCTGCTCCTAGTCCACTAAAAGGCAAGGGAAAAGATAAAAATGGAAGATTTGAACGGCACCAGAAAGGAAAACAACACACAGGTTGAACATGCAGAAACTTCTAATGGTCGGGGTACTCAGGCCCCAAATGATGCTATTTCACGGCTCGAACAGAAAATACTGGAACTCCAAGGTGAGCTTGAGCATGTCCGGAATGTAGCAAACCTATCCTTCTCACTCAGCGTCTCAGACATCAGTCACCCAAACACTCAGAACCCCGCACCACATCAGAACACACCCAACAAGCGCCAACATAATCCACCTATACCTCACCATTATACAACTCCCCACTAAATCAAACTATCCCACCGCAATACCCAGCCAAACACCTACCACACTCCACAAAACTACTCCCTACGTTTAATTCAAACTAGTGGGTTACCTTTTCTGCCCAGAATCGTGCTATTTTGCTGCATGTCCTCTATCTAGTTAAGCTACTAAGTCTTTACTGTATTTTTTCAAAACCTTACTTTAACGGTTCTTTTACTTACTCAACATGCTGCTCCCTATTCCTTTTCTTTAAAACTCCCATCTTTGAGACCTTAAATGTGTTTGAGACGTGCTAATTACGTGTTCACTTGTGGAGGGATCTGTGAGCCTTTATTTGTCTTTGTATGCTCCCTTCTGTGCGGTCCTATTTGTTATGTATGTTGCTTAGCATTTTGTCCTTTAAACCTAAGGGTTCAGCCTAGTCCTTACCTTGTAGGAATAATGGTCCTAAATACCTTCTAGGACCTATAGGACAGGACAGGTAATAGCACGCAACAAGTATTCGTGACCAACCCACGCATTTTAAATAACCTTTACGGGGTGGGAAGGGTAGAATATGGAGATGATGACCGATGCGCTAATATCTCATGTAGCCCCTCTTCTGAGGAATGATTACTGGATATTGCATTGACGTGATCCATATTAATCATAAACCTAGGACCCCCTTCCCTTTTCTTTTTTTCTCCGCTTTCTTTAGAAATTGTTTAAATCTTTCATAAATTTCCGCCCTCTTTACTTTCCCTCACAGTTTCAACTTATTTCCAATGTTATATGCAAACCTCTTCTATTTGAGCCCTTAATTGCTTGCTTGATTATGTGAAGTCACAATTATAACACGGCCGGGAACCACACTAGTGTATCTTGAGGGGTGCCTAATACCTTCCCCTCGAGATAATTTCTAGCCCTTACCCAAACTCTGGTTCTTCAAACTCAAACCTTTTTAGTGTCCTAATGCACTTTAATCA
>NW_017670997.1:332431-362691 GCF_001879085.1 Nicotiana attenuata
GTTAGGATTGAATCCTTTAACTCGACCAAGCTACGCAGATCACCAAAACCCCAAAGCTTTGGCCATGAACACCTCTAGAAACTCATTACCTCAGAAGCTCCAAAGAACTAATCGTAATCCTTACAATGCCGATCCGACCTATTACCAAGCTATCCTATTTATCCACGTTTCTTCTAAATTACCTTCCATTTGATACTTCTCCTCGCCATAATACCGCAATCTCTCAACTCCGACTCTGTTGATACCCAATTTTTCCCTATAATTTTAAGTGCATATATACCTTCAAAACTAGCATTAACATCGATTGATATTTTTCATAAATTCTACACTTTTAAATTAATTTATCCTAGTATTTTATTTATATAAATAATTATAAAATTCCATCGCAAATGACTTTAAAGAATTTCAGGACTTAATATTGCTATTAATAGTCATATTAATCGAATTATTTCACAAATGGCCAGATTTACACTTTTTGGTTTAAATTGAAATAACTTTGCAATTATAGCCCATGCATACATTATTACATTATCTCTGCCATAAAATGGCTCATTGTATTTTTAATATGTTAAGTAATTATTTAAAACATTTTTATGATGAAAATTATTTTTATAATCTGCTAATTATTTTATAAAATATTTTCTAAATTATTTGGGGTATTTAATAAATAGCCCTTTTATTCCCAAACTAACCCTCTCTAACCAGCCCAACCCTTTAAATTTGGCCTAATACCCTTAGGCCCAAGTCTGTACGCCACGACCAATACCCCATCTCAATCTTGACCGTTGATCATTCAGATCAACGGTCCATATTTCCTTACCTTAATTAAACATAAATGACCCCCCCCCCAGAGCCTTCTCATTCTCTCCCTCACCCGCCGTCATCATCTCCCTCTTCTTCAAACTCTCTCGACCTAACCCTAATTCTATGCACCGTCCTGGCATAAACCTCCACCTTATGAGGCTTCCATGGCTTCTCCGACCAGCCCTGGCCTTTTACATGCCATGGCTCTTTTGATTTCTTGGATCTTGAGAAGATCACAAAGAACCTAGCTGGTTCTGGTTTGAAACCGTTGTTTATTAACCTGTCTCAGGCCATTTTTTCAACTGTGAGTAAGAAACTTATCTTTATTTTGTTACGAATCTATGGGTTCTTGACCTATTCTTTCATCTCTAATACTTTTCTAAAAAAACCCTAGTTCGTTACTATAGATCCTTCTCAGATCTGTATAGATCTGGGGTGATTCGAGCGCTACTATATGTTTCCTTAAAGTTTCTGGTTAATTAATTATTTCGACTTTTATTCGCTCTTCCTAAACTAGGGTTCATCCCAAATTTTTTTTCAAAGGTCTTTCTGACTTCTAAGTGTTTAATCAATTATCTTTCACCTTCTTGATGATTTTTACATGAGTATTCGAACCCCTAGTTGATTTTATGTAATATACTTATTTTTCCAATCTTTTCTTCGATCCTGGGTACTTTCTAGGTTACCTTACTCTATTTCTTGGACTTAAATATTTTTTTTCGTTGTTGAATCCATTATTCTGTGGTTTTTTCCCTAATAATCTCTATTGGGGCTAGAATCTGTGTTTTCCGGCTAATTTCTAATGTTTTTTGTGATGTTTTTAGCTAGCATCTTTCTATTTATGAAGTTGATATCTCTTTCCAGAAATCAGTATTATTTTTGAAAGTTTGGTTGATTGATTTGCTTGGTAGAGATTCATGTGATAATTTCTTGTTGTTTCCTTTATTTACGACCGTAATTGGTCATCCCTGCCTTATTTTGATTGTATGTAAAATTGTGATTCTTACTAATTCCTTTACATGGTATAATTGGGATTCTTTCCTTAATTAGTCCCCTGTTATCACCGTTTGATCAATTGCCCTTGATTAAGGAGTTTATCTGAACTACTTTATGTGATTGGATTCTGTGACTTTCTTAGTTGACTGAATGGTGATTCATTTACCTTGTTTGTTCCACTCCTATATTGTTAATTAAAACACTCTTATTCTACCTCTCAACACACGAACTAGTCCAGAATAACACACACACACACAACACACACTCAAACTCTCTCTTCTTTCTCTGTTACTTGTGCTAACTATTGGTCTAGCCGGCTGAAAGCCAAGGCTAGACAGTGGAATTACACTTGCTTTACATTCTGCACTCTGCTTTCTCTAACTGGTATGTCTCCAGTTCAATTCTGAAACTCAACTTTATGTGTTACATGTTTTGCACTAGTTCGATTTGGATATGTATTTACTTTATCTTCCTGTTTACTGCTCTACTAAGCATGTCTAATTCTGTCCTCTTTTCTTCAAATGTTCAATCAGTATGTCTGGGTCTCACTTGTATGTTTAATACTTGGCCAACATGTTTATTTAGTCTCTGTTTACTCTCTTTAATTGGTGTGATCATGTTGATAACTTACTTGTCAAATGTAATTGATTGATCCTAATTAGTATGCATTTTGTCTTCACATGACTATTTCACTACATTCTATGTCTATGTCTTAATTCCTTCTTATCATGACTAACGTGTTAAGTCTCTGAACTAGTAGATTCCGGTATGTTCTGTACAATTGTTGCTCCCCTAGACTCTGTTTATATGTTTGAACTCTCTATGTTCCCAACCCCTTGACCCCTGTTTTGTAAGGTGATTGTTGAGTGATTGTGAGTCTGAGCACTATAAGTTTGTGTGACTATATGTCTGTTCTTTTCAAGAATTGATTTCAAGACTGTTTTCCCCCTAACATCTTCCTGAAAAGTGTTTCTATTCTTTAAAATTGTCTGTATACTGTTTTACTAAGTCTTTCAAAACTAGTCAAGCACTCTCACAATTACTCTTAGACTATTAGGTTTCTGCCCTCCAGTGTGTGTACTGGCTTAGAAATCCATGAGATTCCTCTGAACTTTGGCAACACTGGGATGGCCCTTCCACATTGAACATAACCAATCCTCTATTTGAGAAAGGTCTTGTGTGAGCACTCTCCCGGGATCCCTGAGGTCCTTAGGGAACTATGACACACCAGGACACACTATTGGCTGTGAGGACTTTCGGCAATCTGAGATTGTTTTTGAAGGCTGGCATTGCCAGGTTTACTTTGGGCCTAATTCAGGCTCCCTATAAGTATAATTTACATTTATTTATGTAATTCATTCGATCCTGGTCTGTAATAATATTCTTTGTAAATATATATTGGGGTAATTAGTAAAAAGGGGAGGGTTCCTATACGATTTTGTGGGGAAAGCGGGTAAAAAATCATGCTTTAGGTTTATATATGTGTTGAATTTGCAGTAGAAACCATGCTTTAGGTTTATATTATGTTGATTTGCAATAGAAATCTTGCTTTAGGTTTATTTATTGCAATAGGCTATCATGCTCTCTAGGTTTGCTATGCCTATTTGTATTAAAAACCATGCCATAAATCTGTGCATTAGATATCATGCCTTGGGATAATCATGTTTACTGATTTTGCCTATTAGAAAACATGTTATAGGCTCATCATTCTATATCACGAGAAACTATGTTTCTTGAAAAAGTCATAATCACCCGGAAATATGTTGTTAAAGTCCCGCTGTAATCATGCTTAATAAAATGACCATCTCTCTGTGCATTAGAAATTCTACCTTAGGATTCTGTTTGCATTTGCTTTAAATGTATCTATGTCGCTTAAAATAATTATCTATAAAGAGGTTTTAAAGACAGCCCCAACACATAATATCATGTCCTAGTATAAATATGCATGAAATCGCTTTTTTTTAAACATTCAGCACCTAGACCAGCATTCCTATAGGATTTAATAAACTCAAGCTATTGACGAATTCCCAGAATTCTGTTTTAGACAACATTTATAGGGGTATAAACAGATTCACACCTAGGAAAGCTTTAGGTAATTAAGAGTTTGGTGTTGTGTTTTGTAAATTGTCCAGGTTTTAATAGGTTCAAAAATTAGTAGGCAAACTGATCAGGTTATATAAGATCGCTTTAAACAAATACTGCATATTCCTATGTTTGTAATGCTCACCTAGATTATCCTATTCTAGGACCTTCTGAAATTCTTTAAAATCTGCTGTTGAGAGCGTGCTACTTATTTGTTTATGTGTGGATGGTAAACATGAGCCCTTAATTGCTTCCCTATTTGATAGTCCTATATATTATTTGTTGTCGCTTAGATTTACCTTTTAAACACCTTAGGAGGGTCTATTACTGCCTAATTTTTTTGAGGTCCTAAAACACCTCCAGGACCACAACGAAGGGACGGGTAAAGCACGCTTAGGGTTCGTTAATTAAACTTGCTTTATATAACCGCTAAGGGGAGGGTAATGGGTAGTAAAAAAGGATATGATGACCTTTGTGCTAATGCCACGTGTAACCCTTCTATTTGAGGAAGGCTTACCGGGTATTATACAGATGTTGATCCCAATAGGCTAAACCACTTAGGACTTTCCTTCCTTTATTCAAATATGTGTGCTTAAAGTGCCCAAACATCCTTTATTTGCATATGTGTGCTTAGACTGCCTAACTTCCTTTATTTCCATATGTGCGCTTAGACTGCCTAACTTCCATTATTCACATATGTGTGCTTAGACTGCCTAAACTTTCTTTATTTGCAAATGTGTGATTAGACTGCTTACTGTTAAATGACTAATTCACATAATTGAGTTCGGCCGGGACACACCGTTGTGGACCGCGAGGGGTGCCTAACACCTTCCTCTCAAGGTTATTTCGAGCCCTTACCCTAATCTCTGGTAATGCACTAGTTGTATGACCTAATTGCTCTAGGTGGCCTAATGCACCTTAATCTGTTAGGTGGCGACTCTTCAAATACCCTTATTCCCAAAAGGAAACGAGTTGTTCCCAATGAATGTTCGAAACCCGAACTTTCCGCGAGGAAAAAAAGGGGCGCGACAGCATGGCGATTCTGCTGGGATATTTTAGGCTCTTACCATAACGAACTTATTTGTGTGAATTAGTCTCAAGCATGCTTTATTTTGTTGATACAACTTTCTCTTTCCCCCTTATTTGGATTTAATTGCTTTATTTTCAAGCATTTATGATTTCTTTTTCGCAACTGTCTTTCAATTATTTAAATACCGCATTTATCATTTTTGAACGTGCAAATACTTGATAATATACTATTTATTGATGCATAAATCTATGCTCAACATCATATTCCACTTGTGCGTATAATCAATCATATAGCAACGCTTGATGAGTGTTTGCGCTCTTCCTATATATCACCCTTTTAAATTGGGAAGGCGTATTTGTGGTAAAACTAGTCGATCAGCGGTGCGCTCGACGGTTCCGTGCCTTTCCCCCTCAAGTTGTCTGCTTGAGGGTCCCAGTCTAGACCTCTATATAGTAACCTTACTCTGACTAAATTGTGCATGCATCATGGTCAAACCTAGCCGGGTTAATATGTTGTCCGAATAATAACCCTTTTAGGACAAGCCTCACCTAAAAGTCCAACGGGTTTTCCATAATCCCAACAGACGCACACGATTTTGTGCATTAATTTGGAGAAATAAGTTGCCAATATGCTAATCATTATTGTATAAATAGACAAACCTGGAGGGGGAAAGGGCCTAACCATCTTTTGTTTTGCAGAAATGAGGCACGAAGTCCCATTTCGGGCATGGTCAGTAGCGTACCTTCACTTTTGCTAGATTGGTGGAGGATCTTCCTTCAGTGACTAGAATCAAGTAAAAATGAATCCTAGGAAATTTGCCTTCTTTGTTGGACCTTCGCCAAACAAAATGTTGATCGAGGCTTGCCACCAACATTTTTGGGACAAGAAAGGGCTATGTTCCGCTTCAAAAACATAGAAATGATGCCTCTTTTGGAAGAAAATAGGGGGATTTGCTAGGCTACCTTGAGACAGCCCTGGTTTATTGGCACCAGAAAACCGCACCACTCGGGGATTTTCGAAGATGATAGGGTTAAGAAGAATGACGACTTGGAGTGCCTGAAAAACTCTTTATGTACTTTCAATTTCCTCTATGAGCGATAGCGGTCACAGCAAGTCTTACGTATCTTTGATGATGAATTCTCCATCACCTCGTTGGGTTGGATTCATCGTAGGGTCTTTGTGTTTATTGTGTGTTTCGTGGGCATGCTAGTGTTCCGATCCAAGGGGACAGAATCCACACCAGGTTGGCCATGGTGGCCAAAACTATGATGGACGGGATCGAGGGGCAGACATATACCACTGTCCCTATGATCATCGCAGATATGTACCGGGCCTTAGAAGCTGTCAGAAGGGGGTTCAGATTCTTTGAGGGTTGCAATATTGCTGCTAACAAGTTTGGGCTGCTAGAACATCTCAAAGAGGTCAATCCCGTTAAGAGTTTCCACGAAGCCGTGGAATGATCATATAGCCTTTCACCATCCCAAGAAAATGACATATATTCTAGACATGTTTGCTCAACCAAAGACGCTATAGGATGGGTGCAGTTTTTCAACAACTGACTGAGGAACAGGTTCAATAGATGTTTGAATGGTCCCTACCGACGAGTTCATCATCACATCCAGGGATGCTCCCCACTTGGTAATAGATTAGGTTATGGGGCATATACCCATACACTCCCTCAGGGTTACAGACAGGCAGGAGACAAGTTCGTATCACGAGTCGCTAAGATGAGTCACTTTATAGCCGATTTTCAGGGTGATGCCATCCCATATAAGAATGAAGCACAACACAGTGGAACTTGAAGATTATTGTGGAAAAGGATACCATCGAGCTGGATCGATATCATGCGAGTCATACATACTTTTTACCCCTCATGGTTGGATGATAACATAGCCGGATCTTCGAGCCAAGGGTTGGTCCATGAAACAGGGTTATAGACGAAGTTGCCGAAGCACAGGCAATAGTTACAACAAATTGCGCAAGAGAATTCGTAAGTCTGAAGGTGAGCATATGAGCAGCATAAGGCTGACATGGAAATGCTCAATGAGTGGAAAGAGAGGGATGTTAAATCCAGCGAAAGGTTAGAGTATCTGGAGTAGGGTCTAATGGAACTGGAGGGGAAAATGAGGAAGAGAGTCACCGATTGCCAGAACGCTGAGGGAAACGAAGGAGGGCATTGGCAAGGGATCTTATTACAGAACCTGCGCGAACTGGGAAATTGATCGACAAGAGCATCCAGTCTAGAGAAGGCCTTCTGGGACCAAATAGATTAGGCTTACTTGCTTTCCAAATGTAATATGCCAGTGCCATTAGTGACATTATTTTGTTTAGTATCGTTTTGGGTCGTCTATTTTCGCATTAATAAAATGAGGCAATTATTGGCATTAAATTTCTCCAAAACTATTTGTCGCTAGGCTACCTCGGGTAGGGGTGTAAATGGCGGGTTGGGTCAATTTTGGCGGGTCAAAATGGTGGAGTCAATAATTGGCGGGTCAAATGACCCGCCCAAAAGTTACTTGGGCTAAGATGGGTTGGGTCAAGATGGGTTAAAAATTCGGGTCATAACCCAACCCGCCCAACTCTTATTAACTTTAATTAATATGTGTTATTTTCATATAAATTGTATAATTACTAAATAAGGCTTTTTTGCTTTTGTTATGGTCATTTAAAAATATTAAACAAAAATAAAATTATTTCTAAGATATTTTGACAAACTTGCTCATGGATCAATTTGGGCTAAAAATTAGCCCAATTTAAATGGGTTGAGATGGGTTGGGTCAAGATGGGTTAAGCTCAATAAATGGGCGGTCAATAACCAACCCAACCTTGGGCGGTTGGCGCGGTCATTTGGGCTTGGGCCAAAATTTGACAGCCCTAACCTCTGGCATAACATAGGCTCCCAAATTAGGACGCGAATTCCCGCAATATGTGTTTAAATAACTGAAACTTTTCAGAATCATTACTGACTTGGCTACCTTTTATTTTTCTTTCTTTTGATTATTCCCATTCCCCAAAGGTTGGTTCGTGTATACTGGCATCATCAGGTTATCACTCAAAGGATCCAGGGGCCCTGCACATTCTCCTGCTCCTAGTCCACTAAAAGGCAAGGGAAAAGATAAAAATGGAAGATTTGAACGCACCAGAAAAGGAAAAACAACACACACAGTGTTGAACATGCAGAAACTTCTAATGGTCGGGTACTCAGGCCCCAAATGATGCTATTTCACGGCTCGAACAGAAAAATACTGGAACTCCAAGGTGAGCTTGAGCATGTCCGGAATGTAGCAAACCTATCCTTCTCACTCAGCGTCTCAGACATCAGTCACCCAAACACTCAGAACCCCGCACCACATCAGAACACACCAACAGCGCCAAACATAATCCACCTATACCTCACCATTATACAACTCCCACTAAATCAAACTATCCCAACCGCAAATACCAGCCAAACACTACCACACTCCACAAAATACTCCACCAGTCATTCTTGAACCCAGAATTCCACCAATGATCACCATTATTCTCACATTCCATGTCACTAAAATAACCCTATACATGTGGAGACCTTACCTCATTCCACTCAACCCATCTTTTATGCACCGGAATCTGTGAGAAAGACATGCTCATTAAGAAACCTAGCCGAGGGCTAAAGAAGTTGATCAGCCGAGTTCAAGGCGTAGAAGGAGGCAAGGGGATAGAAGGTTTGAACTATGAAGACCTATGCATACAACCGGATGTAGAATTCCAGAGGGTTACAACCTCCAAGTTCGAGATGTTTGATGTACAGGTGATCCCAGGGTTCATTTAAGGACCTACTGTGACAATTTTTGGCGGGGTCCGGAAAAGATGAAAAGATCTGGATGAAGCTTTTTTATGAGGAGTCTTACGGGAGATGCCTTGTCTTGTACATCATCCAAGATCCTAAGAAATGGCCCAAGTGGGTGAGTATGGCATCTGATTTAATGCACCGGTTCAGGTTCAACACAGAGAAATGCACCAGATGTCTTTTACATTCAGAACCTCAAAAAGAAGCCACCGAAACTTTCCGCGAGTATCTACCCGTTGGAGGTCAGAAGCAGCCAAACTCAGGCCAGCATTGGACAAGGAACAGATGAACAGTTCTTCGTTAGAGCATAGGATCCGCAATATTATGAAAGACTGATGGTTATTGAAAACCATAAGTTCTCTGATTCATCAAAACTTGGTGAAAGGATCGAAGAAGGATCAAAAGAGGATGGTAAACAAACTTTGAGACATCGCAGGCACTAATAAAGCATTACAATTAGGGGGTATATCTAAGAAGAAGGACGTGGAGCAGTGATGGTCACCCAAGGACCCAAATCTCCATTCGTATACCGAACGTCTCCACTTGCATATCAAGCACCTCCACCCACCTATCAACCGTCACCTCCACCTACATATCAACCCTCGTCCCCCATATTTCCCAACCAGCCACCGCCTATCACACCTATAATTCCCAACTATCTCATTTCAGTCACCTCCAACTCATCAAAATTACCAAGACCGCGACCTAATTTTGACAAAGACAACCCAAATAATACACTACCATCGCTAAACCCATCGACCAGCTATATGAAAGGTTGAAGGCTACTGGTTACGTCTATCCCATCCCCGCTATGGCACGGAAACCTCATCCCAATGGGTTAAACCCGAATAAAGACTTGTACATACCATTCTGGTATAAAAGGCCACCATTGACAAATGCCGCACGTTGAAGGACAAAATCCAGACTTTGATTGACAACAAGATCATCCATCCAGGCAAAGGAGGCCCGCGCCCTAAATGTCCGCAATAACCCCCTCCTAGATCACAGAGATGCAGGTGTCAATGTGATTGAGATGATGAAGAATGGGATCCGGAGGGATCAATTGGACTTATCAAAGAGGATGACGATCCGAAGAAACCCATAGTCACTCTCAACCCCATTATAGTGCAGGTACAGCCGCCAGTGGAGGTCGAGGTAACTGCATCAATCCCATTTGAAGTTGAGGTAGCACCCCCTGAAGTCGCACCTATTCCATTTGAGGTAAAAGTAGCCACACCACTTATAGTGACAGTGTCAAGCACACGGCCTTATAGCACCGAGGTTGTACCATGGGATTATGTGGCCGAAGCTAAGAAGAAAAGGAAAAACCAAGATGGGGGAATCTGGTGCTGCACAAGGGATGACTAGGACTGGAAGGGTCTATACACCCGAGCATTTAGGAGAGTCCAGTAAACAGTCCCCTAACAGACCTCCCATTATTGAAACAGGTCCAGATGACCTCTGGAGGAAAGTACAAACAAGGGAGTATTCAATGATCGATCATCTGAACAAGACTCCCGCTCAAATATCTATCTTGTCACTGCTACCGAATTCAAAAGCACACAGGAACGCTCTGATGAAAGTATTGAACGAAGCATATATGCCCAATAACATCACAAGCGGGGAGATGGCTAACATGGTGGGACAGGTATTGGAAAGTCACAAAATCACTTTCCACGAGGATGAGTTGCTGCCTGAGGGTCTGAATCACAATAGGGCACTGCATATCACAGTGCAATACGAAGACTACTTCATTACCAGGGTCTTGATTGATAGAGGATCAAGTCTCAATATTTGCCCCTTGACAACACTGAAGAGGTTGGGCAAAGGCCTATACGAGATACGAGAAGGGACCATGAAGGTGAAGGCATTTGATGGATCTCAGAGAGCTACCATCGGGGAAATTAATCTTTGTCTACAAATAGGGCCTACGTGGTTCGATGTCGATTTTCAGGTGCTGGACATATCTGCATCATACAATCTGCTGTTGGGACGCCCATGGATACACACCGTTGGGGTTGTGGCATCAACTTTACATCAGGCAGTAAAGTTTGAGTGGAACCATCCGTAGGTGATTATCCATGGAGACGGGAGCAACCCCATTTACACCCGTCAGACTATTCTGATGTCGAGAATAGGAGATAGGTAGGCAGAGAAACTTATTATCACATCGAGCAGGTCAATGCAATCGACAAAGATAAGTGGTGGGATGACAAGATAGAAAGAATTATGAACTGGGGAGGGTACGAGCCTTGCAAGGGTCTTAGTAAAAATCTTCAAGGCATCACCAAGCCAATACAGCCAAAGTACCATGGTACCACTTTTGGGCTGGGATACCTATACACCTGGCAAGAATAAAATGACTGGTCACCACCATAGCGAGGTCCGTACTATCCATTGGAGCAGCCTATACCGCATTTAAGTCAGACTTTCCAACAGGCCGACATCATATGGGGATCAGAGGTGGAAGAAGCACTAGTAGCCTTAAGGAACCTGTTCCTGGAAGATAAGGACAGGGAGTGTTGTGTAATTGTTGAGGAGGAGGAGGAGGAGGAAGGCCCTACCATCCGAGCTATGCATAGAGGATCATTCCTCAAGAATTGGACTGTCAGACCATCTAGGGCCCGACGAGTCCCGGGGTAGCACGTCTGGACAACATTGTTTTGTTAATTTTCTAAGAAAAATGATTTCTCTTTTGGCATTTTGTTTTAACTAATTTTTCCAATATTCCAAAAACATCTTAAAAATAGCTTTTACGATTCAATGAATCAATATTTATTATTACCATTTTTCAATCATATCTTTATCTATACAGCATTACTATTTCATGTCTCGATGAACCAACAATTGTGACATATAATGAGACATTGCAACAAAAGGATAGTGATTCGGAAGAAGAAGATGTCATACCTGAGGAAATGGGGCCTACGTGGTTCGATGACTTTGAGAACAAGCCTAAGTCCAATCTGGACGAAATAAAAATAATCAACTTGGGAGACTCTAAAACTGTCAAGGAAACCCGTATCAGCATCCACATGTCGCTGTCACGCCCCAAAATCCGAGGAGCGCGACTGGCGCTCAACCGAGTAAACCCGACCGAGCATGCCTGTTAGATCTCGTTCTACCCAAACTAACTCATGAATAAATTGGAGCTGGACTCCATTAATCAAGTTCTATAAACATATCATTCACGATTTCCATTTCCCTTTCCATTAGCAACTTCATTCGCCATAGTAAAGGTATTACAAGTTTTATACATCATTGCCAAACATCAATACTTCTATTTTAAATTCCCATGCCCGACACTACCCACAACCTGTCTATGGAGCCTCTAAATACAATTGAAGAATAATAGGGAAATGCCGGCAACAAGGCTCCGGCTATACCTTACACAAATACCAATATAAACTCCGGAGGAAAGGCGGCATGAGCCACGTAGGGCCCCGAGAGGAAAGGGGCTCACCAATACAGCTGATGGGAAGTGGAGGAGGTGCTACTGTCGGTGGACTGGAGTACCTGCTATAGAACCACCTACAATCATAACACGAATGTAGCGCCCCCGACAAAAGGGACGTCAGTACATTTGAATTGTACTGGTATGTATAAAAAACTTCACCCCAAGTAAAATCAAATAACACACACAAGTAACAGACATCAATAGAATCAATGATCAAATGCACGTGAAAGAAACAATCAAAGCCAAACAAGTTTTACAATCTCTCCTTCATCAACAAGCATGTAATTGTAATGGAAATAACAATCAAATCCACAAAGAAAGAGCAATTCAACAAGTTTACAATCTCTCCTGTTTCCCCTTCCACATTTCCACATCAATAATTTCACAAGTTGTTCATAGTTCATTTCAATAGCGATTTCGATCGCTTTCCAACCTTATTACCTCGGCCACCCTTATTACCTCGGCCACCCTTATCACCACAACCCACACCTTATTTCTTCGTGTTGCGGCGCGCAACCCGATCCCAACGAACAATCACAATTCACAAACAACACAACAACAACAACAATTCACAAAGAATAACGACAACAATCCTCAAGAAACAACAACAATGACCCTCAAGGAACAACAACAACAATTTACAAAGAAAAACAACAACAGTCCTCAAGAACAACCACAATAATTCACAAGAATTTCCGTAGCCATAAATTCCACTTCATCATATTCAACAATTCATATGCAATTTAAGTCACCACAATAATTACCCACAACAAGCTAAATATGTTATTACCACAGTTGTTCCAAGTGCATCATTTACGATTTTCTTCCATCATTTGTTTCTTAGTTCTTACCACATAACACTTTCACAATCACACACCCACATTTGGTTTGTTTCCGTTTACTTGCACCATCATATCGTAAGACTTAACCAACAACATTCAAGGCACATAAATCACAAAAATTCACAAATAGTTCACATAAGTAAACACATACTTCCATGTCGACATCCTCAAGCTTTTACAAACTTTGCACATAACAAGATAGGCACATCAAATCACTTCTCACAATCACATATAACTTGGTGGTATGGAAATCAACTAAGGCAATCAATTCACATATTCTCATACAAGGTACACATACCGTATGCTCGTCACAACANCCTACATACTGATGATATGCTACATGATCTGGTGGTGCAGTGACATTAGTAGGAACAAGGGTATTCCCCTTAACAACAAGTTCTACCAATCCCTCCATGGCTCAACACATTCTTCTAACAAGTCCTTGGGTAATCCACTTGGACTAGATGGTGGGATCAATCCCTCCTTACATGCTTCAAATTCGCGGAGTATGGTATCAAAAGTACCAATCTTGAGAATAAGACTTAGAGAGGAAATCAGCTCCCTAACTTGAGCTCTATTGCACGATTTGAGTATCAAAGAAGGGTGAAATTCCTAAATGTCTGAATAGCCTCCAACTTATAGATGTGGTCGACAACACACCGATAAGAAGGACTCTACTAGACACGGCTCCGAGACATCTCAGGACACTTTAAAATCTTAGGCTCTGATACCAAGTTTGTCACGCCCCAAAATCCGAGGAGCGCGACTGGCGCTCAACCGAGTAAACCCGACCAAGCAAGCCTGTTAGATCTCGTTCTACCCAAACTAACTCATGAATAAATTGGAACTGGGCTCTATTAATCAAGTTCTATAAACATATCATTCACGATTTCCATTTCATTTTCCATTAGCAACTTCATTCGCCATAGTAAAGGTATTACAAGTTTTATACATCATTGCCAAACATCAATACTTCTATTTTAAATTCCCATGCCCGACACTACCCACAACCTGTCTACGGAGCCTCTAAATACAATTGAAGAATAATATGGAAATGCCGGCAGCAAGGCTCCGGCTATACCTTACACAAATACCAATATAAACTCCGGAGGAAAGGCGGCATGAGCCACGTAGGGCCCCGAGAGGAAAGGGGCTCACCAATACAGCTGATGGGAAGTGGAGGAGGTGCTACTGTCGGTGGACTGGAGTACCTGCTATAGAACCACCTATAATCATAACACGAATGTAGCGCCCCCGGCAAAAGGGACGTCAGTACATTTGAATTGTACTGGTATGTATAAACAAACTTCACCCCAAGTAAAATCAAATAACACACACAAGTATCAGACATCAATAGAATCAACGATCAAATGCACGTGAAAGAAACAATCAAAGCCAAACAAGTTTTACAATCTCTCCTTCATAAACAAGCATGTAATTGTAATGGAAATAACAATCAGATCCACAAAGAAAGAGCAATTCAACAAGTTTACAATCTCTCCTGTTTCCCCTTCCACATTTCCACATCAATAATTTCACAAGTTGTTCATAGTTCATTTCAATAGCGATTTCGATCGCTTTCCAACCTTATTACCTCGGCCACCCTTATTACCTCGGCCACCCTTATCACCACAACCCACACCTTATTTCTTCGTGTTGCGGCGCGCAACCCGATCCCACCGAACAATCACAATTCACAAACAACACAACAACAACAACAAAAATTCACAAAGAATAACGACAACAATCCTCAAGAAACAACAACAATGACCCTCAAGGAACAACAACAACAATTTACAAAGAATAACAACAACAATCCTCAAGAACAACCACAACAATTCACAAGAATTTCCGTAGCCATAAATACCACTTCATCATATTCAACAACTCATATGCAATTTAAGTCACCACAATAATTACCCACAACAAGCCAAATATGTTATTACCACAGTTGTTCCAAGTGCATCATTTACGATTTCCTTCCATCATTTGTTTCTCAGTTCTTACCACATAACACTTTCACAATCACACACCCACATTTGGTTTGTTTCCATTTACTTGCACCATCATATCGTAAGACTTAAACCAACAACATTCAAGGCACATAAATCACAAAAATTCACAAAGAGTTCACATAAGTAAACACATACTTCCATGTCGACATCCTCAAGCTTTTACAAACTTTGCAGATAACAAGATAGGCACATCAAATCACTTCTCACAATCACATATAACTTGGTGGTATGGAAATCAACTAAGGCAATCAATTCACATATTCTCATACAAGGTACACATACCGTATGCTCGTCACAACAAGGGGGATCCTACAAGAGTTAAAGTTAGCCATACATACCTCGTTTAAGCTTTTCTTAAGTTACTACAACGTTCCGGAAATTCTAGAGATTCCAATCTAGTTTGAAACATAACAAAATTGAACACAAATTAGAAAGATATTCATGGTTTCAGCTCATTTGAGCATTTTATCAAATACTAGTTAAGCATCTTAATCTCAAATCTCTTTTTCAAGGTTTTCCTTCATTCCCCAACCAAATCTTTACTTATTTATGTTAAACAATCTTCCCATAAACCTAAGTTGAACATGCATGTATACACAATATTAATACACCCAAGAATCATACCTTAATAACCCATCTTATACTCTAAACTCGAAGTTAAAACCTAGGGTATAGAATCTTACCTCTTAGATGAAGAACTTGTGATTGAGATCTTTGATTCTTGAAGATTGATGCAAGTTTGGATGATTTAAATGTTGGGTTCCTCCTTCTCTCTCTAAAATGCTCTCACCTCTCTCTAAAATCAGTAGAAAGTGACTCCAAAATGAACTCTAAAGCCTATATATTAAAATGGGGTCGGGTTATAAAAATTAGAAAATTAACCCTCCGATGTCAAGTCTGCTATAGCAGAATCCACCGTAGAATGGGTATACGGGCCGCAGATTCGTCGCAGAACTCGTTGCCCAAAACTGGGCTGTTCTGTCTCAATCTGCGACCATTCTGCGATCGCAGAATGGTTATGCGGTCCGCAGAGTTAAATCTGCGATCGCAGATTTCACACAGAATCGCATTTTTCCAGCTTTTGGTAATTTGATCATAACTTTGTGTAGGAAGGTCCAAATGACGAACGGTATGAAGCGTTGGAAACTAGACTCGAAAATCTTTCATTTGATAGGTTATCCATCACCTAAAACCTTATAGATATTTAGATATTCTCTTTCAAAGTAGGGACTAGTGCAAGATCGTTGGGAATTTTAGCCTATTATGGACTTTTCCAATTTTTCTTAGACTTAGGCCTTTCCTTGGATCCCAAATTACTTACCGTAAGACTTATACACATATTTACCAAATCCAATGGATGTACACCATGTTAATAGCACATAAAAATATTATAATAAGCCTATGTGACACCACGAAATCTTAAATTACTTAGCGAAAATTTTCGGGGCCTTACAGTCGCCATCAGAAAAAGAAGAGTACACACAGTTCTTGAAAGGGTACGAGGACATCTTTGCATGGTCATACGATGATATGACCGGGTTAAGTACATCTATTGTGGCTCATAAGTTGCCCATAGCCCAGCATGTCCACCAATAAAACAAAAACTCAGGAAGTTCAAGCCTGACATGAGTCTAAAAATCAAGGAGGAGGTTACTAAGCAAATCAAGGTCAAGGTCCTCAGGGTGGTTGAATACCCAACTTGGCTAGCCAACGTCATGCCAGTCCTAAAGAAGGATGGGAAGGTTAGGATCTGTGTTGATTATCGGGATCTCAACAGGCCAGCCCAAAGGATGATTTTCCGCTTCCAAACATACAAATCCTAATTGACAGTTGTGCCAAGCATGAACTCTAGTCGTTTGTGGATAGTTCCGGTTACCATTAGATCTGGATGGACGAAGGGGACGCTGAGAAAACGGCTTTCATTACACCATAGGGAGTATACTGTTATAAGATGATGCCATTCAGTCTAAAGAATGTTGGAGCCACCAACATGAGGGCTATGACTGCCATTTTTCATGACATGATACATAAGGAGATCGAGGTGTATGTGGACGACGTCATCATCAAATCCAATAAAGCCACAGATCATATAGCCAATTTGAGGAAGTCTTTTGACAGACTACGAAAATACAACCTGAAACTAAACCCCACAAAATGCGCTTTCGGGGTTCCTACCGGAAAGTTACATGGGTTCGTTGTCAGTCGCCGAGGGATAGAATTAGATCCGTCAAAATTCAAAGCCATCCAGGAGCTACTGCCGCCGAAGAGCAAGAAAGATGTAATGAGTTTTCTAGGACGGCTAAACTACATCAGCCGGTTAATAGCCCAGTCCACAGTTATATGTGAGCCAATTTTCAAGATGTTGACAAAAGATGCTGCAACTAGTGTCGTGCCCCCTTTTTCTCGCGAAATCGGGTTCATGACATTTGGAGGGACAACTCATTCCTTTTGGGAACTGGTTTTGAAGATTCGCCACCTAATTATTTATGGTGCATTAGGACACCTTACAGATTTTAATTATAACTAAACTTGGATAACCAGAGATAGGGTAAGGGCTTTGAAATTATCCTAAGGGGAAGGTGTTAGGCACCCCTTAAGATCCACTAATGTGGTTCTCGGCCAAACAGTTATTGTGAATTTGGGATATAATTAACATGTAAGTAGATAAGGCTCAAGTAATAGGGGATTTCAATTCATAATGGTTTGGAAGTAAACAAATTTGAAAGAACAATCAATGAGCTGATTTTAAATAAGGATTACAATGCTAAAAAAAGAGTAAAGAATAAAAGAAAAGGGGGGGGGGGTTTCCTAGGTTTATTTAAACTATGGATCGCCCCACACAATGTCCGGTAATCACTCCTCAATGAGGGGCTACACGTGACATTATCGCGTGGTCATCATATCCATATCTACCCTTCCCACCCCGTTAAGGTATTAAAGTGCAGATTGGTCTTGATTACTTATTGCATGCTATTACCCGTCCCAATCCTATCAGTCCCGGAGGCACTTAGGACTACTAATCCTAAAAGGGAGGGATATTTGGCTTATTTGAAGTTTCAAAGGTAAAAATTCTAAGGCGGCATACAAAACACATACTGCATGCTTGGGTAAACATATAAGCAAACAAAGGCTCAAGTATACCTCCTCAAAACAAACACATAAAATAGCATGTCTTGGACATACTACTTAGGTCTGATTAAAATATCAAAGACAAGGGAGAGGAGGTTGTTGAGGCAGACTAGTTTGATACATGGCTCAGATAGGAAGTCAGAATCAGAATTGCTTAATGATTGTGTCAGTTATTAATTAACAAAGGCGAAATCAGTTTTTATCGGTCGTTATCACCTAAGGTTTGCCTATGTGTTTGAGCGAGATCCTATGAACGTGATATTTATTACTGATTCAGAAATATAGCAAAGCAACATTGTTTTAAGACAAATGATTCAGAATTCTTATAGGCATGACTTCTATGCGTTATTGATTTTAGGTCCTCATAGACATGATACCCAACATTGCATGTGAGCAGAAACGAACAGGATTATACTTATGGACCCCTATAGACATGATTTCTATATGTCACTGAATATGCAGAAGTTAAAACACCCTATAGGCATGATTTCTATATGTAGTTTAAATATGCAGAAGTTAAAACACCCTATAGGCATGTTTTCTAAATGAAGTTTGAATATGCAGAATCAATAGTCCTATAGGCATGGTTTCTAAATGTGATTTGAAAGTGCAAAATTAAAAGAATTCCTATAGGCATATTTTCTAATGCAGTTTGAAAGTGCAGAATCAAAAGAAGTGCTATAGACATATTTTCTAATGCAGTTTGCAAGTGCAGAATTAAGAAAAGTCCTATAGGCATATATTTCTACCCTTGCATGCATAATTACCCAACCCTTTTTTTCACTAGCCAGCCTCAGTGTTTATTACAAAATTATTACAGACTCAGTGGCGAATTACATCGAAAAATACAAGAATGAAAATTACAATCAGAGGAAGCCAGATTCCTGACTTCCTTTTTGAGTTATGGGCCAAACCACTTCAAATGCCATTTGTTTCAAAGCCTTTCTCAAACTTGAGTGTGTCAGAGTTCCCTAAGGGCCTCAAAAGGACCCCAAGCAGTGTTCACACCCAAGTTCCAAAACCAAAATAGGGACAAATGCAGTGTGGAAATTCCAGCCCTCATGTGTCCAAGTTCAGAGGGAGCTCATGGGTCCCAAAGGCAAGGCTCACATAAAGGTGGCAGAACTTAAGTCTAGGAAGATAGTGCAAGTGCAGAAATAGAGCTTTAAGAACATAGGAAGTAAAGAAGAGGGAAAGAAGTGCTGGGAAATAGTCAGTAACACTTCAAACAAGTTGATAATCTTACACCAAAATGGGCAGGGGATTGGAAATCCATTGCAAGGGCCTATATACTTAGGCATAGGTCAATTCAGGGCACGCACATCAATAGGGGTGCTGTCATGCTTGTAAATCAACTAGAGCACACAATATGTAAAGGTGGCATAGAGGCTATGATCCTAGGATGACCAAGTTTGAATCATGCTCAGCATTATTTGATGTTGTCATGCCCTAAACAAACCATATTATCAAACACATTGGGGTAGGGATTTAGTATTCATAATACATTGATTCAGAATAGGAGAAAAGAAATTGCAGCATGCTAAATAAAGTACTGAAGCAATAGGCAGACAAGAATGCATGAACATTAAGTAACCATGTTGTAGTTGATGCTGAAATCTTAACTAGAACATACCAGTTCAAAGAAGCAAATGTAGTAAAGAAAGGTAGCAGGACTTTTTGAAATATAGCTTTGATTTTCAACCAGCTAAACAAGCCACAGTAGAAGCAGTAGAGCAAGAGAGAGTGTTCTTTTTTGTGTAAGTGAGAGTTGAGAACTAAGAATGTTCGTGTGTGTGCTAATGAAAGAGCAAGGTATTTATAGTTTGAAAACAGGTAGAAAATAAGGTAAGAATTATAGTTTAGCAGTAATTATGGAACTATGTACTAACTAAAATCAAATCAGTATAAGTACTCCCTTTAATTAAGGAGTTAAAATAAACGGTAACATGCAAATACTGAATAAGGAAAGAAATCACATAAGGTTGAATATAACCAATAAGGAAATATTTTTAGCATAGTACATATTCTAATCAAGGAAATGTCTGTAAGAATCGAGTACCAATGGAAGGAATCAATCAAATTGAGTAGAAAAGGTAGGGATCGAAGGTTCAAAGGAAAGTGTTCAAATTAGACCAAGAAACAGGGAAATCAGTAAGGTGAAACAAGGAAAAAATCAATTACATAACACGAGTGCAATCAAAATCTCACAAGGAATGGTTTGAAATCAGTCCAGAATTGGAGGTCATTCAAAAGGGGAATTCAACATATAAATAGAGTACATAAACATACGAGGCCAAACTATGGCAAAGAGAAGCAACATGCAATAACAATCACATAGTCAGTATACTGTGAACATGGTAGTCACCTAGGTCAACTTCGTTAGTAATAGGGTATCAGAAGCATGCAAAAGGTCAAGTAAAGGCCCTTCTGAAAAGTACATTCGAGTTTCAATGATTGCAAGAAACCAAATCACATAAAGAAACAGATGAAGCAGCTTCAGAAGCCTGAATAGGCCCTAAAGAAATTAGGTTTTTTGAAACCAATCGAATTAAAAGATGATGAAGCGCAAGTAAATCAAACAAATAATAACAAAAATAGATTCAGAAACCTCATAAGAAATTAAGGCCCTTAACATGCAAACTCAAGTAGAAGAATGACATAAGGAAACATAACAAAACATGTCAAATAACTTAACAGAAAACCTAATCGAAAGAAATAAGGGTTTTTGAAGGTAGAGTTTTAAAAGAAACTTTGAGAAAATGTTTAGAAGTTTAGAGCAAGCACAGGTCTGAAACAGACCTAAAAGAAATCAGAAGAACCTTAAAGGCTAGGGTTTCAGAAGAACCCCAAATGGTGAGAAAGGCTTTGAAAACCATCGATCTAAGCAGGAGAGTCCAGATTCAGACTCGAATAGCCATGGCTGGCCGGAGCAAGGTCAAAGATGACCGGAGACAACCATAAAACTGAAATCGACCAAAGTCTGGACCAAGTTTTCCAGGATTTTGCCTTGAAACCATGATAATCGGGCATGTAGAAGCCATATGAGGTGGATACAGGCCTCCGATGACCTTGGAAGCCATTGATTTGGGTGATTTTAGGGTAGTAGTTGAGGGTGGCGGCTAGGGTTTGAGAGAGGATTGAGAGAGACAGGGGATCCAGAGGCGACGGGGTGTGAATAATTATGGGGATTTGGGGGTCTTTTTGGATTAATTAGGAAAGGGCCAATGTCGACCGTTGATCTAAATGATCAACGGTTAGGATTGAAAGGGTTAGGTAGGGGATCCGGGTGGGTCATTTAAATGGGTTATGGGTAGGTTTAAAGGGGAATTGGATCTTGGTAATTGGGTATGAATTGGGGTGCCAAATCAGGTTAGAATTGAAATGAAAATGGGCTAACGTTTAAATAGCCACTTTTTCCTATTTGATTTATAGGAATAAATTAAAGGTACTAAGATGATTAATAGTACATAATAATCAAATTAAAAAATACTAGGCTAAATTTTTATAGACATAAACGTAATTAAATCTAACAGAGGCTAATATTGCAATTATATGCAATTTAGCTTTAAAAATGCTAAATAAATTTGTAAAAATATGTAAAAATTATCTTAGCTATATTTTAGCATAAATATGAGAATCCAATAACTGAATCACCAAAATGATAATTTTGGGGGTAATTATTGGGTTTCTCTGAATAAAATAGAGCAATAAATTGATTAAAAATCTTTAAAAATTAAGGAAAAATAGTAAAATATTTGGACGTACTTATATATGCACACATATGCTATTTTGAAAGTATTTTGCATTTTAGAAAATATATAGGGAATAATTGGGTATCAATAGCTAGTTGGACCAAAGATTGTCATAAGGCTTTCGACAAGATCAAGGAGTACTTATCAACACCACCAGTCTTGATCCCGCCAAAGCCAGGTAGACCCTTGCTACTCTACCTTGCAGTGCTAGATGGAGCCTTCGGCTGCGTTCTGCGCAGTAGAACGAGACAGGGAGAAAGGAACAAGCTGTCTATTACCTGAGTAAGAAGTTCACTCCATATGAAGCGCGGTACTCTCTATTAGAATGTACCTACTGCGCTCTAATTTGGATAGCTCAGAAGCTGAGGCATTACTTCTGTGCCTACACAACCTACCTCATCTCAAGGATGGATCCTTTGAAATATATCTTCCAGAAACCCATGCCCACTGGCAAGCTAGCTAAGTGGCAAATCTTGTTGAGCGAGTTCGACATTGTTTATGTGACACAGAAAGCGGTCAAGGGTCAGGCACTGGCAGATCATCTCGCTTAGAACCCTGTGGAAGGAGAATACGAACCCACGAAATCATATTTTCCCGATGAAGAGGTGCTATTCATAGGAGAAGATATTGCCGAGTCCTACGACGATTGGAGAATGTTCTTTGACGGAGCGGCAAATTTCAAGGGAGTCGGCATTGGAGCCGTCTTGGTATCGGAAACTGGCCAACAGTATCCAGTATCTGCTAAACTCGGATTTCCCTACACCAACAACATGGCAATGTATGAAGCCTGCATACTAGGGCTCAACATGGCCATCGACATGAATATTCAGGAGCTGTTGGTAATCGGTGATTTAGATTTGCTTGTGCACCAGGTACATGGAGAATGGGCCACCAAGAATTCCAAAATATTGCCATATCTACACTATGGGCAGGAATTGAGAAGGAGGTTCACAAAGATAGAGTTTCGGCATGTTCCCAGGATTCAGAACGAGTGTGCCGATCACTGGCCACTTTGTCATCAATGATACAGCATCCCGACAAGAACTTCATCGATCCCATCCCAGTAAGGATCCACAATCAACCGGCGTATTATGCCCATGTTGAAGAAGAAACAGATGGGAAGCCTTGGTTTCACGACATCAAAGAATATTTGGCGAAAGGAGAATATCCGGAGCATGCAAATCATACTCAGAAACGTATGCTTCGGAGGATGTCCAATAATTTCTTCCACAACGGAGGAACCTTGTACAAAAGAACTCCTGATTTGGGATTGCTAAGGTGTGTCGACACAAAGGAAGCTTCAAAGCTACTTGAGGAGATACATGTTGGGACCTGTGGCCCACATATGAATGGCTTTGTCTTGGCCAAGAAGATACTTAGAGATGGTTATTTCTGGATGACCATGGAGACAGATTGCGTCCAGTATGTTTGAAAATGCTACCAATGTTAAGTACATGCCGATATGATAAAAGTGTCGCCAAATGAGCTCAATGAAACAAGCTCACCTTCGCCATTCGCCGCCTGGGAAATGGATATCATTGGTCCAATCGAGCCCACCGCCTCAAATGGGCATCGGTTTATCTTGGTAGCTATTGATTACTTCACCAAATGGGTCGAAGCAGCATCCTACAAGGCGGTAACAAAGAAGGTCCCAACTGGAAAGGCCCTTACATAGTTCATAGAGTATTGACAGGAGGAGCCCTCATACTTGGAGAAGTGGACGGAGAAATCTGGCCAAAACCGATCAACTCAGATGCAGTCAAACAATACTGTGTAACTATTTATATTTTCACAAAATGATGTAAATTGAACTACGTTTGACCTGATTCCCGTTTAAGAGGGGATACGTAGGCAGGCATGTGGGTTCGGTCATATCATAATAAAACATTTATTTCCCCTAGAACCAGAAACTGGGGCAAAATTTTGAGGAGGACCCTCAAAATTCTGGAGCAAGTCCAACCAACGCCATCATATGTCGGAAAGTCAGAAATCAATCAGAAACTGGGGCAGAATTTTGAGGAGGACCCTCAAAATTCTGAAGCAATTTCAGCCGATCGCAGCATGTGCAGCAGTCAGACGTGTCCATCTAACTGGGTAGAGTTTTGAGGAGACCCTCAAAATTCTATAGCATGAGAGGTTGCAATGTCTCGGATCATGTCATCGGTTCATCTAACCAATTTCAAAAAAAATATATATATATTTTATTACGTCTTTGAAAATTATGCATGCTTGCTTGTAAAATGAATCTATTTAGCCAACGCTACCCCCAATGATTTGAACGGGACCTTCGGACCAAGCAAAGGAAGCCAAGCAAGCCGACGGAGGCACGGACCGACCTCCCCTTTTACAGAATTTATGATTTTTCTTTAGATGCAGGAGCGAAGAATAAACATGCTTCCAAGTCACAATTTTCATAACAACCATGATACTGAAATCTATTATCAGCTAAGAAAACTCTGTTATCACCTGCTATTTATTCTATTTCTGCATTGGACTAAGCCCTGTCCTGAATACGTCATGAGGCTAAGCCCTGCCTCCATATAAAGCTCTACCTTCCATTTGCATGGGACTAAGCCCTGTCCCGAATTCTGCATGAGGCTAAGCCCTGCTTCCATATCTGCATGAGGCTAAGCCCTGCCTCCATTTTGTGTGAGGCTAAGCCCTGCCTCCATATTTGCATAAGGCTAAGCTCTGCCTTCCATGGGACTAATCCCTGTCCCGCATCTTGCATGAGGCTAAGCTCTGTCTACAATCTTGCATGAGGCTAAGCCCTACCTCCATATCTGCATGAGGCTAAGCCCTGCCTCTATATCTACATGAGGCTAAGCCCTGCCTCCATTTTGCATGAGGCTAAGCCCTGCCTCCATATTTGCATGAGGCTAAGCCCCGCCTCCATATCTGCATGAGGCTAAGCCCTACCTCCATTTTGCATAAGGATAAGCACTGCCTTCCATTTGCATGGGACTAAGACTTGTCTCTATTTTGCATAAGGCTAAGCACTGTCTCCATCTGCATGAGGCTAAGCCCTGCCATCATATCTGCATGAGACTAAGCTCTGTCTCCAATATTGCATGAGGCTAAGCCCTGCCTCCATATCTACCTAAGGCTAAGCACTGCCTTCTCTTTGCATGAGACTAATCCCTGTCTCCATCTTGCATGAGGCTAAGCCCTACCTCTAAATCTGCATAAGGCTAAGCATTGCCTTCTCTTTGCATGAGACTAAGCCCTGTCTCCATCTGGCATGAGGCTAAGCCCTGCCTCCATATCTGCATAAGGCTAAGCTCCGCCTTCCTTCTGCATGGGATTAAGCCATGTCCCGCATCTTGCATGAGACTAAGCTCTGTCTCCAATTTTTCATAAGGCTAATATCCCGTTTGTCCAAGCTTCTAAAATCAGCTTATTTTGAGAAGTGCTTTTGGTGAGAAGTAGTTTGTGTTTGGCTAATTAATTTGAAAAGCACTTTTGAGCAGTAGTTAGTGTTTGGCCAAGCTTTTGAAAACTGCTTCTAAGTGTATGTGACGACCCAAAGGGTCATCACCTGTATTCCTACTCACTCTGTATCTCTGAGGCCGTGAAAAACCTCACTTGGGGGTTGCCTCGAATTTGTATGCGCAGTCCGGGCACGTAGCCGGAGCGTTTATATATGAATTTGTGAGAGAGATAATAAAATTTTGATGTTTTAATTGATTAAGTTTGACTTCGGTCAACATTTTGGGCAAACGGACCCGGACTCGTGATTCGACAGTCCCGGAGGGTCCGTAGGAAAATATGAGACTTGGGGGTGTGCCCGGAATCAGATTCTGAGGTCCCAAGTCCGAGAAATGAATTATTGTGTGAAATTGTTTTCTGAAAATAATTAAAGAATTTGAAAGTGTTATTGTTTAGAAGACTGTGCTCTTGGGCTCGTATTTTGGTTCCGACACCCGGCATAAGTCTTAAATATGATATAAGCAATTGCTGTAAAGTTTGGTTAGATTTGGACGTCGTTTGACGTGTTTTGGACTAAAAACTCTAACTTGATGTCTTATGAAAATTGGAAGGAAATCATTGCTCTTGAGGCCTAATTTGATGATTTCGATGTTGTTTTGGCGATTGGATTGCACAGATGAGTTCGTAGGATGTTATTGAGTTAGTGTGTATGCTTGGTTTGGAGCCCCGAGGGCTCGGATGAGTTTTGAGTAGGTCCCGGGAGGCCTTACGCTTAAAGTATCAGATGTTGCAGTGTTGCAGGCCCCAGCGCGGCCGCGGTCATTTCCGCGCGGTCCGCGCTGGAAGCCACGCGGCCACAATGCAGTCCGCACGATCCGCGTGGCCAGATTCAGAGGGGTCCTCAGCATTGGTTTGACCAGTGCGGCCGCGCACCCAGTTCGTGCGGTCCGCGCTGGGAGATTCAGAGAAGACCCCAGGTGCAAGACACCAGCGCGGCCGCGCACCAAAATCGTGCGGTCCGCGCTGGGTAGGTTCAGAGAGTTGTTTTCCCTCCCTTCCTCGGCGCGGCCGCGGGGTACTTTTGCGCGGTCCGCGCCAGTCCTTCGGCAAAGTATATAAATCTGAGATTTTCAGTCATTTTACACTTTTTCAAAACCCAAAACATAAGAGGCGATTTTCCAAACGATCCTTCTCCTTCAAAACGATTGGTAAGTGATTCTAACTTATTTTCTTTGCTTCTTAACATCTTTAAACATAATTTTAACTTCAAAACAAAGATTTTAATGGGGGAATTTGGGAATTTAGGGTAGAACTAGGGTTCCTAAATTTGGGGGTTTTGGACCTCAATTTGGGGTCCGATTCCAAAATAACTTATATATTTGAGTTCATGGGGGAATGGGTAGTCGGGTTTTGGTTCGAACCTCGGATTTTGGCCACGTGGGCCCGGGGGCATTTTGGGGATTTTTGAACAAACTTTGGGAAATTCACTTTTCATGCATTCAAATTTATTAATTAGCCTTTGTTGATACACTCAAGTAATTTGTGACTAGATTCGAGCGGTTTGGTGGTGAATTCAAAGGGGTAAAGCTATACTAGAGGATTGAGTTGTGTTGGGAGCANCATTTCATGGCCTGCAAATCCCCAACCGAACAATTCATGGCCCAGGACATCATGGTCTAAGGACGCCATCCTCAAACCGCCCAAAGAAAATTCTCATGGTCTGAAGGGAATTGCATCATGTTTAAATTTCCGCACAAATATATACTTGTAGTATCTCTTTGCTTGCGGGTGACCCGATAAGTAACAGCTACCCCAACAGGAGCAATCCCGCTCCAGTTTTTTCAAATTATCTCAAATCTAACCACTCACCATAACCATATTTCCACCTATTCCAAAGTCTCGTGTCCATTCTTGTGATGAGTTCATCGGTATATTCCGCCGATGAATCCAGAACTACACATGGCCTGATCTTTGTAAAGCCAGGGATATGTAGGCAGCTCAGAGACCAGGGTTCGGCCTCTATTTTTCGAAATCCGGGTCGTGACAGTGTATTTTTCTCAAAAGTGCTTCTCAAAAAAGTGCTTTTGGAGAGAAGCTACTTTTTTCTGCTTCTCCAAAACTGCTTTTACTTCTTCTCAAAAGCACTTTTTTTCCTTCCAAAAGCTTGGCCAAACACCTCAATTTTTGGCCAAAAGTGCTTTTGGCCAAAAAAGCACTTTTGGCCCAAAAAAAAGCTTNGAGGGTTAGAGAATTAGAGTCTATTAATGAAAAGAAAATTGATCGAATCCTATTGTTTTGGGCTTAGGCAATCTTTTAAGATATAACAGGATAAACCAAAATTTAAAATAACAATTAAAATTATTTAACAAAAAGATATTATATTGTATATAAATAATTATTAAGTTTTGTATATAATTAATTGGTTTGGTTCGGTTTATTTTTCGGTTTTTAAAAATAGAACCAAAACCAAACCAAATATTATCGGTTTTTAAAATTTAAAACCAAAACCAATCCAAATCAAAAAAAAATATCGGTTTACTTAATCAATTTGGTTCGGTTTTCGGTTTGGATCGGTTTTCCGTCAAACCGTGAACACCCCTACCGTCCACTTATATATATATTATGAAATGGGATCGTGTGGCACGCCGACCACTTATATATTATGAAATGGGATCGTGTGGCACGCTGTCCACTTATGAATTAAGAAATGGGATCGTGTGGCGCGCCGACCACTTATATATGAGCTATGGTATTGAGATAGTTTCGTCGTTATATCCGTTGATCTGTATACGCTGTATTTTCCCCGAGCATGCTCCCTTCCCTTTTTTAGTTGATATTCTCTGTTGTTATTTCTGTTGCCTTTGTATATATATATATTTGCACAGGTTGTTTTTGGTAGGTCCTGTCTAGCCTCGTCACTACTTCGCTGGGGTTAGGCCAGGCACTTACCAGCACATGGGGTCGGTTGTGCTGATGCTACACTCCTGTGCTTTTTGCACAGATCATAGTACCGGAGCAGGAGCTTTTGGACAGCTGTAGGAGCTTTGGGAGCTTACTTCAGTCCAGAGATTTTCGAGGTAGCCTTGCTGACGTCCGCATGGCCCGGAGTCTCTCTTATCTCTGTTTTTCATTTGATTTCCCTTGTATCGAATCAGACAGTAGTGTATTCTTATTCAGACTTTATATTTAGCATTCAGTAGAAGTTCGTGAGTTAGTGACACCAGATCTGGGTAGAGGTGTATTTGAATTTCCGTACTTAGTTTCAGTTATTTATGTTTCGAGACTTCCGCTTTTATATTAATTGCCTCGTTCTTCTTTATACTGTTAATGATGTTCAGAGAAATGTTAAATTAATTGGCTTGCCTAGCTCCTATAGTAGGCGCCATCACGACTCCGGAGGGTGGGAAATCCGGGTCGTGACAAGTTGGTATGAGAGCACTAGGTTACATAGGTCTCACAACTCACAGACAAACTCGGTAGAGTCTGAGGGATCGGTACGGAGACGTCTGTGTTTATCCCCTAGAGGCTACAGAGTTAGGAAAACTTCACTTCTGTTCCTTCTTGTCGTGCGAATCTGTTTCCCCAAATACTGATTGTCTTTCCACTCTGTTCTTTCGCAGATGGAGAGAACACGTGCTTCCTCTTTTACCGCGCAGCAGCCCGAGCCCCCAACGGCAGCTCCTACGAGGGGCGGAGGGCGAGGCCGAGGCCATGCCAGAGGCCGAGGTCGGGGCAGAGCTCAGCCCCGAGCAGCAGTCCCAGAGGTGGAGCCTCATGTTGATTATGATGAGGAGGCTCCAGCCCCAGCAGCTCCGGTGGGCCCAGCTCAGGTCCCAGAGGGTTTCATAGCCACCCCAGTTCTTCAGGACACTCTGGTCAGATTGGTAGGCTGTGTGGAGAGCGTCACTAGAGCGGGTTTGCTTCCAGTAGCACGAGCCACTTCTCAGGCTGGAGGAGGGGTTCAGACTCCTGCTACACGTACTTCGGAGCAGGTAGCTCCCCAGGCACAGGTTCCCGTGGTTCAGCCAGCGGTGGCAGTTCAGCCGGGTATTGTGACTCAGATCGGCGATGGAGCGGTTATGTCCTCAGATGCTTTGTGGTGGCTTGATCGGTTCTCCAAGCTCTTCACCACCACATTCAGTGGAACTTCTTCAGAGGATCCACAGGATTTCTTATTCAGCTGCCATGAGATCCTCAGGACTATGGGCATTGTGGAAACCAATGGGGTCGACTTCACCACCTTTCGGTTTGCAGGGTCCGCCAAGACTTAGTGGAGGGACTATTGTTTATCTAGACCAGCAGGGTCGCCAGCATTAACATGGGATCAGTTTGCAGAGTTGTTCTGGAGAAGTTTCTTCCAGTTACTCAGCGAGAGGCTCTCCGCAGGCAGTTCGAGCGCCTCCAGCAGGGCACTATGACAGTCACGCAGTATGAGATTCGGTTCATTGATTTGGCACTCCACGCTATTGTTATACTCCCTACAGAGCGAGAGAGGGTACGGAGGTTTATTGATGGATTGATTAAGCCGATCCGTCTCCAGATGGCTATGGGAGCTGGTAGCGAGATTTCTTTTCAGGAGGCGGCCAATGCGGCCCGTAGAGTTGAGATGGCTCTTGCACGGGGAGGTGGTCATGGGTTAGACAAGAGACCCCGTCATGCAGGTAGATTCAGTGGTACCTCGTCTGGAGGTGGGGATTCTTATGGTAGAGGCCATCCTCCGAGACCCTTTCAGTCAGCCCTACAGGTCTCACATGGTACTTCAGGTGGTCGTGGCTCTCAGCCGCAGTCTTCTGACCAGTAGCTTTTCAGTTCACCATCAACACCTATTAGCGCACCACCACTCTGTTATTCTCAGCAGCCGAGGGCTTGTTACACGTGTGGCGACACGAGACATATTG
>NW_017670997.1:362710-365748 GCF_001879085.1 Nicotiana attenuata
GTAGATTCAGTGGTACCTCATCTGGAGGTAGGGATTCCTATGGTAGAGGTCAGGCACCGAGGCCCTTTCAGTCTGCGTTTCAGGTTTCTCATGGTGCTCCAGGCAGCGGAGGTTCTCAGCAGTATTATTCAGATCAGCAGCCTATCAGTGCACCCCCACTTTAGAGCTTCAGGGGAGGACATTCTGGTCAACAGGGCCAGCAGTCGCAGCAGCCGAGGTCTTGTTATGGTTGTGGTGACCCCGGTCACATTGTCATGTTTTGCCCTCGAGCATCGGGCAGCTCTCAGCAGCAGGGTCCTCGCCCCACGATTCAGGCAGCAGGTGATCCACAGCCCGCCCAGCCAGCTAGATGCGGGGCAGGGATCTTGGAGGTGGAGGCATGGACCGTAGAGGTGGAGCTCGGACCGGCAGAGGCAGAGGACAGCCAGTGGTTGATCGTCCTAGAGATGCAGTTCAGGGAGATGGGGGCCAGCCTCGGTGTTATGCTCTGCCAGCCAGGCCAGAGGCTGAGTCTTCAGATGCTGTTATTACAGGTACTATTCTGGTCTGTGATAGGGATGCTTCAGTGCTATTTGACCCTGGGTCTACGTATTCATATGTGTCGTCCTATTTTACACCCTACCTGACTATGCCTAGTGATGCTTTGGGTATTCCTGTTTATGTATCTACACCGGCGGGGGATTCTATAGTGGTCGACCGAGTTCATCGTTCCTGTGTGGTAGTATTTGAGGGTCTTGAGACCCGTGTCGATTTATTGCTTCTAGACATGGTTGATTTTGACGTCATATTAGGGATGGATTGGTTGTCCCCGTATCATGCTATCTTGGATTGTCACACCAAGACCGTGACCTTGGCCTTGCCAGATTTACCCCGATTGGAGTGGAGAGGGACCCCAGGTCATGCCAGTCGCTGTGTTATCTCATATGTGAAGGCTCGGCGCATAGTCGAGAAGGGGTGTCTATCTTATCTGGCGTATGTTCGCGATTCTAGCTCAGAGGTTCCTTCTATCGATTCTGTTCCTATTGTTCGGGAGTTCCCCGAGGTTTTCCCTTCAGACCTGCCGGGTATGCCGCCCGACAAGGATATTGATTTCTGTATTGATCTGGCCCCAGGCACGCAGCCCATTTCTATTCCGTCATATCGCATGGCCCCGCCAGAGTTGAATGAGTTAAAGGACCAGTTGCAAGATCTGCTAGAGAAGGGTTTCATCAGGCCTAGTGTTTCGCCTTGGGGCGCGCCAGTGTTATTTGTGAAGAAAAAGGATGGATCGATGAGGATGTGCATTGATCACCGGCAATTGAACAAAGTGACGATTAAGATTAAGTAACCACTGCCGAGGATAGATGATTTGTTTGACCAACTTCAGGGTGCGAAGGTGTTTTCCAAGATAGACTTGAGATCTGGCTACCACCAGTTGAGGATTAGGGCATCCGATGTCCCTAAGACAGCTTTCCGTACTTGGTACGGGCATTACGAGTTCTAGGTCATGTCGTTTGGGTTGACCAATGCCCCAGCAGCATTTATGGAGTTGATGAACCGAGTGTTCAGGCCTTACTTGGACATGTTCGTGATAGTCTTTATTGATGATATTTTGGTGTACTCTCGCAGCCAGGAGGAGCACGAGCAACACCTTAGGGTGGTTCTTCAGACTCTGAAGGATAGTCAGTTGTATGCTAAGTTCTCGAAGTTCGAGTTCTGGTTGAGTTCGGTCGCATTTCTGGGTCATGTTGTATCAGCAGAGGGTATTCAGGTGGACCCGAAGAAGGTTGAGGCAGTCAAGAACTGGCTTGGACCAGCATCAGCTACTGAGATTCGGAGATTCTTGGGTTTAGCAGGCTACTATCGTCAGTTCGTGGAGGGGTTTTCATCCATAGCAGCCGCGATGACCAGGTTGACCCAGAAGGGTGCCCAGTTCAGATGGTCGTACGAGTGTGAGGCGAGCTTTCAGAAGCTCAAGACAGCCCTGACTACGGCACCGATATTGGTCTTACCCTCACGCTCAGGGCCTTATACAGTTTATTGCGATGCTTCCCGTATTGGACTTGGTGCAGTATTGATGCAGGATGGCAGAGTCATTGCTTATGCTTCGAGCCAGTTTAAGATCCACGAGAAGAATTATCCGGTTCATGACCTAGAGTTGGCATCCATAGTTCATGCTTTGAAGATTTGAAGGCATTAACTATATGGTGTGACGTGTGAGGTGTACACCGATCACAAGAGTCTCCAGTACTTGTTCAAGCAAAAGGAGTTGAATCTGAGGCAGAGGAGGTGGTTGGAGTTACTGAAGGATTATGATGTTACTATCTTATTCCACCCGGGTAAGGCCAATATGGTGGCCGACGCATTGAGTAGGAAGTCCGCCAGTATGGGTAGCCTTGCTTATATTCCGGTCAGCCAGAGACCGCTTGCTTTGGATATTCAGGCCTTGGCCAATCGATTTGTGAGGTTGGACATTTCTGAGCCTAGCAGAGTGTTAGCTTGTACGGTCGCTCGTTCTTCTCTATTGGAGCGTATCCGTGATCGGCAGTTTGACGATCCCCATTTGTGTGTCCTGAGAGACACGGTGCAGCGTGTAGGTGCCACGAAGGTGACCTTAGATGATGATGGTGTTTTGAGATTGCAGGGGCGAGTTTGTGTGCCCAATGTCGATGGGATTCGAGAGTCGATCATAGCGGAGGCCCATAGTTCTCTGTATTCTATTCACCCGGGCGCCGCGAAGATGTATCAGGACTTGCGGCAGCTTTATTGGTGGCGTAGGATAAAGAAGGATATTGTTGCATATGTGGCTCGATGTTTGAACTGTCAGCAGGTTAAGTATGAGCATCAGAGGCCTGGTGGTTTGTTTCAGAGGATTGAGCTTCCCGAGTGGAAGTGGGAGAGGATCACCATGGATTTCGTTACTGGACTTCCGATGACTCGGAAGAAGTTTGATGCTATTTGGGTCATTGTTGATAGGCTGACCAAGTCAGCGCATTTTATTCCTGTTGCAGCCACTTATTCATCGGAGAGGTTAGCTCAGATCTACATCCGAGAGATTG
>NW_017670997.1:365758-380325 GCF_001879085.1 Nicotiana attenuata
CAACACCTTAGGGTGGTTCTTCAGACTCTGAAGGATAGTCAGTTGTATGCTAAGTTCTCGAAGTTCGAGTTCTGGTTGAGTTCGGTCGCATTTCTGGGTCATGTTGTATCAGCAGAGGGTATTCAGGTGGACCCGAAGAAGGTTGAGGCAGTCAAGAACTGGCTTGGACCAGCATCAGCTACTGAGATTCGGAGATTCTTGGGTTTAGCAGGCTACTATCGTCAGTTCGTGGAGGGGTTTTCATCCATAGCAGCCGCGATGACCAGGTTGACCCAGAAGGGTGCCCAGTTCAGATGGTCGTACGAGTGTGAGGCGAGCTTTCAGAAGCTCAAGACAGCCCTGACTACGGCACCGATATTGGTCTTACCCTCACGCTCAGGGCCTTATACAGTTTATTGCGATGCTTCCCGTATTGGACTTGGTGCAGTATTGATGCAGGATGGCAGAGTCATTGCTTATGCTTCGAGCCAGTTTAAGATCCACGAGAAGAATTATCCGGTTCATGACCTAGAGTTGGCATCCATAGTTCATGCTTTGAAGATTTGAAGGCATTAACTATATGGTGTGACGTGTGAGGTGTACACCGATCACAAGAGTCTCCAGTACTTGTTCAAGCAAAAGGAGTTGAATCTGAGGCAGAGGAGGTGGTTGGAGTTACTGAAGGATTATGATGTTACTATCTTATTCCACCCGGGTAAGGCCAATGTGGTGGCCGACGCATTGAGTAGGAAGTCCGCCAGTATGGGTAGCCTTGCTTATATTCCGGTCAGCCAGAGACCGCTTGCTTTGGATATTCAGGCCTTGGCCAATCGATTTGTGAGGTTGGACATTTCTGAGCCTAGCAGAGTGTTAGCTTGTACGGTCGCTCGTTCTTCTCTATTGGAGCGTATCCGTGATCGGCAGTTTGACGATCCCCATTTATGTGTCCTGAGAGACACGGTGCAGCGTGTAGGTGCCACGAAGGTGACCTTAGATGATGATGGTGTTTTGAGATTGCAGGGGCGAGTTTGTGTGCCCAATGTCGATGGGATTCGAGAGTCGATCATAGCGGAGGCCCATAGTTCTCTGTATTCTATTCACCCGGGCGCCGCGAAGATGTATCAGGACTTGCGGCAGCTTTATTGGTGGCGTAGGATAAAGAAGGATATTGTTGCATATGTGGCTCGATGTTTGAACTGTCAGCAGGTTAAGTATGAGCATCAGAGGCCTGGTGGTTTGTTTCAGAGGATTGAGCTTCCCGAGTGGAAGTGGGAGAGGATCACCATGGATTTCGTTACTGGACTTCCGATGACTCGGAAGAAGTTTGATGCTATTTGGGTCATTGTTGATAGGCTGACCAAGTCAGCGCATTTTATTCCTGTTGCAGCCACTTATTCATCGGAGAGGTTAGCTCAGATCTACATCCGAGAGATTGTTCGCCTTCATGGGGTGCCGGTATCTATTATTTCGGATCGGGGTACGCAGTTTACCTCGTGCTTCTGGAGAGCAGTTCAGCAGGAGTTGGGCACCCAGGTTCAGTTGAGCACAGCGTTCCGTCTTCAGACGGACGGCCAGTCCGAGAGGACTATTCAGATATTGGAGGATATGCTCCGAGCCTGTGCCATTGATTTCGGAGGCTTGTGGGACCAGTTTTTGCATTTAGCAGAGTTCGCCTACAACAACAGCTACCAATCCAGCATTCAGATGGCTCCATATGAGGCGTTGCATGGTAGGCGATGTCGGTCTCCAGTCGGATGGTTTGAACCAGGGGAGGCTCGGTTATTGGGTACAGATCTAGTTCAGGAGGCCTTAGATAAGGTCAAAATCATTCAAGAGAGGCTTCGTTCAGCTCAGTCTAGGCAGAAGAGTCATGCAGACCGTAAGGTTCGAGATGTAGCTTTCATGGTTGGTGAGCGGGTATTGCTCCGAGTGTCGCCTATGAAGGGCGTAATGAGATTTGGGAAGAAGGGCAAGCTTAGCCCTAGGTACATTGGCCCGTTTGAGATTCTTGATCGAGTGGGTGAGGTGGCTTATAGACTTGCAATGCCACCTAGCTTATCAGTCGTGCACCCAGTTTTCCATGTATCCATGCTTCGTAGGTATCACGGCGATCCTACCCATGTGTTAGACTTCAGTACTGTCCAGTTGGACAAAGACATATCATACGAGGAGGAGCCGGTAGCTATTCTAGACCGGCAGGTTCGTCAGTTGAGGTCTAAGAGTTTTCCTTCTGTTCGTGTTCAGTGGAGAGGTCAGCCTCCTGAGGCATCGACCTGGGAGTCCAAGTCTGATATGCGGAGCCGTTATCCCCAGCTTTTTCCTGACTCAGGTACTTCTTTCTCTTGTCCATTCGAGGATGAACGGTTGTTTTAGAGGTGGAGAATATGACGACCCAAAGGGTCATCACCTGTATTCCTACTCACTCTGTATCTCTGAGGCCGTGAAAAACCTCATTTGGGGGTTGCCTCGAATTTGTGTGCGCAGTCCGGGCGCGTAGCCGGAGCGTTTATATATTAATTTGTGAGAGAGATAATAAAATTTTGATGTTTTAATTGATTAAGTTTGACTTCGGTCAATGTTTTGGGCAAACAGACCCGGACTCGTGATTCGACAGTCCCGGAGGGTCCGTAGGAAAATATGAGACTTGGGGGTGTGCCCGGAATCAGATTCCGAGGTCCCAAGTCCGAGAAATGAATTATTGTGTGAAATTATTTTTTGAAAATAATTAAAGAATTTGAAAGTGTTATTTGTTTAGAAGACTGTGCTGTTGGGCTAGTATTTTGGTTCCGACGCCCGGCACAAGTCTTAAATATGATTTAAGCAATTGCTGTAAAGTTTGGTTAGATTTGGACGTCGTTTGACGTGTTTTGGACTAAAAACTGTAACTTGATGTCTTATGAAAATTGGAAGGAAATCATGGGTCTTGAGGCCTAATTTGATGATTTCGATGTTGTTTTGGCGATTGGATCGCACGGATGAGTTCGTAGGATGTTATTGAGTTAGTGTGTATGCTTAGTTTGGAGCCCTGAGGGCTCGGGTGAGTTTTGAGTAGGTCCCGGGAGGCCTTAGGCTTAAAGTATCAGATGTTGTAGTGTTGCAGGCCCCAGCGCGGCCGCGGTCCGCGCTGGAAGCCACGCGGCCGCGGTGCAGTCCGCGCGGTTCGCGTGGCCAGATTCAGAGGGGTCCTCAGCCTTGGTTTGACCAGCGCAGCCGCGCACCAAGTTCGTGCGGTCCCCGCTGGGAGATTCAGAGAAGGCCCCAGGTGCAAGACACCAGCGCGGCCGCGCACCAAAATCGTGCGGTCCGCGCTGGGTAGGTTCAGAGAGTTGTTTTTCCCTCCCTTCCTCGGCGCGGCCGCGGGGCATTTTTGCTCTGTCCGCGCCAGTCCTTCAGCAAAGTATATAAATCTAACATTTTCAGTCATTTTACACTTTTTCAAAACCCAAAACATAAGAGGCGATTTTCCAAACGATCCTTCTCCTTCAAAACGATTGGAAAGTGATTCTAACTTATTTTCTTTGCTTCTTAACATCTTTAAACATAATTTCAACTTCAAAACAAAGATTTTAATGGGGGAATTTGGGAATTTAGGGTAGAACTAGGGTTCCTAAATTTGGGGGTTTTGGACCTCAATTTGGGGTCTGATTCCAAAATAACTTATATATTTGAGTTCATAGGGGAATGGGTAGTCGGGTTTTGGTTCGAACCTCGGGTTTTGGCCACGTGGGCCCGGGGGCATTTTGGGGATTTTCGAACAAACTTTGGGAAATTCACTTTTCATGCATTCAAATTTATTAGATTAGCCTTTGTTGATACACTCAAGTAATTTGTGACTAGATTCGAGCGGTTTGGTGGTGAATTCAAAGGGGTAAAGCTATACTAGAGGATTGAGTTGTGTTGGGAGCATTTGAGGTAAGTGTTTGTTCTAACTTTGGCTTGAGGGAATAGGATTAGGATGTTATTTGCTACTTGCTAAATGTGGAGTGCGGTGTATAGGCATGGTGACGGTTATCTATGCACCGGAGTCTAGCATGACCGTGAGTCTTAACTGCTTTTAATTCGAATGACGTGACACAATTTCCTTGTTTAATTGATAAATTTCATATAATGTGAACGGTTGAGGAAGAATTGTGATTAGTATATTTTGGAGCGTTGGCTCGAACAAGAATGTGATAGTCGAGAAAGAAGTGATTTAAAAGAGGATGTGTTGTGATTATTCCCTTGCCGGGACGTGTGGACTATTATTATGTACTCTCCCTTGCCGGGATATTTGGGCTGTTAGCTGTACCCTTGCCGGGTTAAAGTGTTATGTTGTCGAATTCCCCTAATGGGGCCTTCTTTACAAGTCAGATATTTTGAACTATAATATGGGATCGTGTGGCACGCCGTCCACTTATATACTATGATATGGGATCGTGTGGCACGCCGTCCACTTATATATATATTATAATATGGGATCGTGTGGCACGCCGTCCACTTATATTCTATAATATGGGATCGTGTGGCACGCCGTCCACTTATATATTAAGAAATGGGATCGTGTGGCACGCCGTCCACTTATGAATTTAGAAATGGGATCGTGTGGCACGCCGTCCACTTATGAATTAAGAAATGGGATCGTGTGGCGCGCCGACCACTTATATATGAGCTATGGTATTGAGATAGTTTCGTCGTTATATCCCTTGATCTGTATACGCTGTATTTTCCTCGAGCATGCTCCCTTCCCTTTTTTAGTTGATATTCTCTGTTTTTATTTCTATTGCCTTTGTATATATACAAACTTGCACAGGTTGTTTTTGGTAGGTCTTGTCTAGCCTTGTCACTACCTCGCCGGGGTTAGGCTAGGCACTTACCAGCACATGGGGTCGGTTGTGCTGATGCTACACTTCTGTGCTTTTTGCACAGATCATAGTACTGGAGCAGGAGCTTTTGGACAGCTGTAGGAGCGTTGGGAGCTTACTTCAGTCCGGAGATTTCCGAGGTAGCCTTGCTGACGTTCGCATGGCCCGGAGTCTCTCTTATCTCTGTTTTTCGTTTGATTTCCCTTGTATCGAATCAGACAGTACTGTATTCTTATTCAGACTTTGTATTTAGCATTCAGTAGAAGTTCGTGAGTTAGTGACACCAGATCTGGGTAGAGATGTATTTGAATTTCCGCACTTGGTTTCAGTTATTTATGTATCGAGACTTCCGCTTTTATATTAATTGCCCCGTTCTTCTTTACACTATTAATGATGTTGAGAGAAATGTTAAATTATTTGGCTTGCCTAGCTCCTATAGTAGGCGCCATCACAACTCCCGAGGGTGGGAAATCCGGGTCGTGACAGTGTATTTTTCTCAAAAGTGCTTCTCAAAAAAGTGCTTTTGGAGAGAAGCTACTTTTTTCTGCTTCTCCAAAACTGCTTCTACTTCTTCTCAAAAGCACTTTTTTTCCTTCCAAAAGCTTGGCCAAACACCTCAATTTTTGGCCAAAAGTGCTTTTGGCCAAAAAAGCACTTTTGGCCCAAAAAAAAGCTTGGCCAAACAGGCTATAAGCACTGCCTTCTCATGGGACTAAGCATTGTCCCTCCTTGCATAAATGTTGCTCTATTCCGGCACTATCAAGTTGCTCCTCTTTCGGACTAAGCTCTGTCCTCAACCTCACAAGACTAAGCCTTGTCTTGTTGATTTTAGCATCATATGATTTCATCTCATGGGCTAAAATACCGCCAACTTGTCCGAAGGCGTCATTGTCTAAAGGCATCATCCTCATAGCCAGAAGACACCATGCCATGGCCTGAGGATCTCTCAAATTTGCATATCATTATTCAAAGGCATCATGGTTCGGAGGCACCAATTTCATGGTCCGAGAACATCATTTCATGGCCTGCAAATCCCCCACCGAACAATTCATGGCCCAGGACATCATGGTCTAAGGACGCCATCCTCAACCGCCCAAAGAAAATTCTCATGGTCTGAAGGGAATTGCATCATGTTTAAATTTCCGCACAAATATATACTTGTAGTATCTCTTTGCTTGCGGGTGACCCGATAAGTAACAGCTACCCCAACAGGAGCAATCCCGCTCCAGTTTTTTCAAATTATCTCAAATCTAACCACTCACCATAACCATATTTCCACCTATTCCAAAGTCTCGTGTCCATTCTTGTGATGAGTTCATCGGTATATTCCGCCGATGAATCCAGAACTACACATGGCCTGATCTTTGTAAAGCCAGGGATATGTAGGCAGCTCAGAGACCAGGGTTCGGCCTCTATTTTTCGAAACATCCAAATCGGTCAAAAATGGCCATCATTTCTTTACCCGAAAACTCTTTCATCCTTTTCGGGTAAAGAGGGCAGCTGTTGATACCCAATTTTTCCCTATAATACTTTTTAAGTGCATATATACCTTCAATACTATGCATTAGCATCGATTGATATTTTCCCATAAATTCTACTTTTTTAAATTAATTTAGCCTAGTGTTGGCCCAAGTTCATATGAAGTTTTGAAGATTGACAAAATGAACTCAGTAAAGGACCAGGTTCATCTCAGGAGACACAGTTGTTATGGCCATACACATGAGATGCACGTGAAGAAGATAAGTCCTTGAGATCAAGCAGCAATATCTTGATGAATATCTTCTGAACGGATCGAAAAGATTGCATATAGGATAAGGAGTTGAAGTCTCCTTATGAAAAGAGAATTACATCCGGATCAAGAATATGGATTAGGAGTTAGAGTTATTCTTGGACTCGAATTGTCAAAGGATCCACAATTCGAGTTCTTATCAAACTCTGATTACTAACTCTATAAATATAACGATTGTTCTCTTTTACGGGTGATTGAACATAAGCAGAAGTTAAGCATATTTGAGAGCAAAAAGATCAAGTCTGATTTGCAAGCAACATATGCGAGATACAAGTGTGCACGTCTGAAGCTACATGAACTAAGATAGAAGAACCAGTTTCATCATTGTGTTTATTCTAAGTCTAGTTCAATTGTAGTAGGTTTTCATATTGTACCTTTCAGCTTTATCTAGAAGCAATTGTAATAGGTATATTGAGTATTCAAGTTAGAGTTAACGTGAAAGTGTCGCAACAGTTGAGGCTGTGTGCTACACTGGGATTAGAGTTAATCCTTAGGTTTACAAAGAGTTTTGTAAATGCAGTTTTTGGCTTAGTGATTTTAGTGGAGTTTGGGAAAATCCTACTGAGTAGTAGGTCGTGGTTTTTTCACCTTTTGAGCCAGGTGTTTTCCACGTAAAAATCTCTGTGCACTTTACTTTCAGTATTTATTATTCCGCAAACTGCTGTAGTTAGAACACTTAGAAGAATCAGGTTCTTCTAACGCGAAAATTAGGTACCACACAAATCACCCCCCCTCTTGTGTGGTATTGACGTTTATAACATCAGAATTATTTTTATTCAGTTACTTATCATCTAATTTAATGCTTGAGATCATAACATATATGCTTGAAATAAATGTGAATATAGAATATAATGTAAACAAATATAACTTTTAAACCACAAAATTGTGGATTAAAAATTACTTCATACCGCAGACAAAACTGCCACGCCTAGAAAATGTGGCCATAGGGATTGTCAATTTGGCGCTATGCTTTATAACTATTGCTTTAGAAGCCACACTTTAAAAACGTTGTCTATAAGGAACCAAAGACCACGCTTCAAATATGTAACTTTACGTCATAAAAGCGTGGCTACAAGAGGAAATATAAAAGCGTGCTTTTTTATGCATCAACCACACATTTGAAGCGTGGCTTCTATGGCAATACGTAAAAAGTGTGGCCATAGGTCAATGGTTACGGTACTTTAGAGTACCCCTCCCCCCCAAAAGCGTTGCCTAAAGCCGTAAAGTGTTGTCTTTGATCAATTGCTACACTTATGGCATCTTAGGCCACACTTTTCGAGGGTGGCTAGAGGCCTAAAATGTTGTAGTGACTGGAACGCCAGCCAACACCAGAAACATCTGTAAATTTCTCCAAGTATGTAACCAAAGCAACAATGTTAAAGCAATAAAAAATTTACGCTTATCAGCATGTTTTCTAACAAAAGGTTATGTTCGACCCCATTCGAACAAACACCTATCATCCCTCGGCCGCGATTCTAACAAAAGGTTATGTTTGACCCCGTTCAAACAAACATCTATCGACCCTCGGCCATGATTCTAACAAAAGGTTATGTTCGATCACGTTCGAACAAACACTTATCGGTCCTCGACCGCAATTCTAACAAAAGGCTGTGTTCGACCCCGCTCGAACAAACACCCATCATCCCTCAGCCACACTACTAATGAAAGGTTACGTTCAACATGTTCAAACAAACACCTATCGATTATCTACCGCAAATAAAAAAACAAACAAAGAAAAACACCAACGAAAGAAAAAATGAAACATGCAAACAATAGGAGCAAAAATATACAAATACAAAAAGTAAATCGCAGGAAGGGAAGGAGATGCAGAAAACGATTTTAACATTTCATACTTATACATTTTTACAAAGGCTCATGAAGACGCCGACAAAAGTACACAAAAGGTTACAAGGCAAAAATAAAACTATTGATCGGCGCCATCACGATCTCCACCTTGGTCACCGATACCTTCGCCACCTCGATCACCCCCACCTTCACCATCCGCGCCATCAGGATAAGCGGTGTCGTACCAAGCATCCTCTTCAAGCCGATCTACCCTTCATCATCCCCATCATCCCCCTTAGAAGTAGTGGGATCATACCCGCAAATGACTTGAGCTTCACGGGCCTTAACACGAACATCCTCGAGGGCAACCTCGGAAATAGACTCCGCTTAATGCAAATCTCGATATACATCCAATTGAGCCTCAGCATGAATCTATTCCTCATACAATTCCCAAGGAACATTGGGAAATTCCAAATTATGAGAAGAAGAGGGTTGTGAAAGCAGTTGATCCTTCTCAGCTTCCAAGGCGACGACCCGATCATGAAGGAGGGCGTTATCCTTCCCCATCTCTCCAACTCTCCTCTCTAGTCGATCCTCCTTATCTTTCGTCGTGGACTGGTCATTCTCTCGCTTGGACTGGAGGGTGTTGTTCGCTAGCTCAAGAATCTCTAATTTCCTCTAAGCGTCCAAGCAGAAAGATTCCGCCTTCTCAAGCTCGCTCTGCTTCTTAGCAACTTCACCATTAAAGCCATCCAGCTGAAGCCGACACTTTTCCAATTGCCTACGCAGTTCGACCACTTGTGCTTGAAGTCCCAGCATTGGGCCTCCACACTCTTGCTAACCTCAAGCTCCTCTTCCTTACTCCTCAACTTCCCCTCGAGGACGGTGCATTTCTCATTGGACTTCACCAGCTCACCGTCTTTCTCCTTCAACTTGTTTCGAAGGGCCTGTATGTCGCCATCCTTATCAAGTCGCCGTCGAAACTCCCGGTACTTGTGTCGTACTCAAAGTACTTGTTTTTCAGTCTCACAAAAATTTCCTTACACCTATCCTCCCTTTGGACGCTCTCGGTCTCAAAAATCACCATCTGCGATCAAGAAAAGAAAAGAAGTAAGTCAGAAACAAAAACGCCCTGAAAAAAAAAAGAAAAGAAAAGAGAAGAACAAAACACTAAAAACTCACTCTAAGGTCAAGGCCAATAATACTCCTCGACAGAGTAGCGTCACTCAACTCTTTAAAGGTCTTACCCTCTATCTTGGATCAAAGAGGGCCAAGATCGGGGACCGCGTCCTCTGTATTCTTCAACAAATCACGATCCATAGGGATCGCAATGATCCTCGTAGACCGCTCCAACCTTACCTCGAGTTGGGTAAACCCTTCCTCCATCATCTTCAAGTTGCCCGCATCGATGTCCGAACCCATCTCATAGCCTTTCTCGGCAACGCCTTTGCCTTTCTTATTGGCCGACAAAAAAATATCATCAGCTGGACGCGAAGTCGACGACTCCTCTTTCTGCGAAGTATCAAGAACACCAATGACTAACTCTTCTGCCTCCGTCATCACAGAAGAAAGTGACATACCCATGTCGGCCTCTATCAACCTTGGAATCTTAGACACTGGCCCGACATCATCTCCGTTGATAATAGTCGGCGTCTCGCATAGTGAAAAATCACCCTCCATTAGGTCTAGAGCTCGGGCGACCCCATTGCCGGTATATACAGACCTCATCTTGCGAGGCATCAAGTCTTCCTCACAAGGTACATGTTCCTCGTCTTCGTCTATAAGACGGTATAATGAAGTGGCCAAGGTTCCCGTGGTCAAGGAAGGAAGAGGACAACACCCACCAACAGGGGGAATCGGGGCGCGAGAAGAGGCAGCCATGATCGAAGAAGGAACCAGGGCACGAGCCGAGGTGGACATTATTAAGGAGGGAGCAGAAGCTGAAGCCTTAGCGGTCTTCCTCTTTTGGAACTCAAGTGCTGGAGATTTTGACTTCTTCGAGGACCCCCTAACTGAATTTAAGGGAAGTAAAAAGGAAAAAGAAAGTCAGACAAAGTAAATCAAAAAGAGAAATCACTAAGAGGTCGACGACAAGAACGACTTACCAGTCGAAGCGAGATGGGGTCCAAACCTTTTGAAGAACTACTCGCATATCCTCACGGTGTGGGGAAGGAGCTGACCCACCCAGTCAGAAATATTGTCGACCAAAAGGGGAGGCGAACGTGTAGCTGCACAAGAAGGGAAGAAGATTAGAACCATGGCCAAACATGAAAGAAAAACTATATACCTACGAACAGAAAAGCATGTACCTACGAGTATAATTCCAAGCCTCAGGAAAACCATCGGCATTGGCCAGCACATCCTCAGTTCTAACAAAGAAAAAGTAACCAGAATTGGCGGTTAGCTTTGTCATCCATCTTCACCACTAAGCATTTACCTCCTCGGTGGCGAAGATTCATCATTGTCCCCCTATAAGAGCTAGGGGCAAACAGGTGCGACAAATGTCGGAGTGTGAGCTCGACCTCGGCCAGCTCCGTAAATTTGGTAAGCATCCTTATGCTTTTGTAAACATAAGGCGCGAGTTGAGCCAGAGAAACGCCGTAGAGGCGACAAAACTCCTCCGCCAGCGGAAGGAGAGAAAGTGTGTAGCCGACATGAAAGGGATAGGTGTAGAAAGCGCAATACCCAGGACGGTGGACCTGCACTGCATATCACCTGACAGGGATCAACTCGATGTGGTTGGGGTGGCCTTATTTATCCATATGCTCTACCAAATCGGCCTCCTTCATCAGTGATCTAAAGGTTGTGAATACCTAATTTTTGCTCGCTTCTAATCCTCCTACAAATACTAATATTTGGATGAGTTTTAGTTATTTGTGCATTTTTATTTACATTTCTTTATTAAAATGTCACGACCCAATTCCTGAACCCAGTCGTGATGGTGCCTCTCGTGAAGACGAGGCCAGCCAAACAAAATGAAACACCTCTTTTAACAATTAATTAACATAAGCAAATCTAAAACATGATTAAGGTAGCCATAATTGCGGAAACAGCGATAATAACAAAGGGAAACCATCCCGACACAGCCCAAACCTGATTGTCACAAGTCATGAGACAGAGTCTGCTATAAGTCTACTAAGTATGAAGTCCGATACAATAGTCTGAAGAAAACATAAATGATAGAGGATAGGGGAGACACGGGGCTGCGGACGTCAACAGCTACCTCGTAACTCCAAATCACTGCCTGGACTGGAAGGATCAGCGCTCAGGAGCGATCTCTGCTATGCCTGAATCTGCACACACGGTGCAGGGAGTAATATGGGTACTCCGACCCTGTGAGTAATAATTATAAATAATGACTAAAGGCATGAACACGCATAAAGGCACAAAGCAATTCTATATCAGGCAGTAAATCACTTAAAACAGTAAAACCGTGAAGAATCAATTGAAATCTCTTTTAAGAAAACAAGTAGATCAGGTAAAACAACAGGTAAGTAGTAAGTAGAAATCTGCCCCTCGGGCTCAGTATCAATCACTCAGCATAGTATCAGCCCCTCGGGCTCACTATCAGTCACTCAGCATAGTATCAGCCCCTCGGGCTCACTCTCAGTCCCTCAGCATAGTATCAGCCCCTCGAGCTCACTCTAAGATCATATCTATGGGTGTGCAGACTCCGGAGGGGCCCCTTACGGCCCAAGCGCTATATCAAGCCACCTCGTGGCATCATCACACGGCACTCGGCCTCACATCACTCAAGCCACCTCGTGGCATATAAAACAGCTCAGGCCCTCGGCCTCATATCACTCAGCAATCCTCACATATGTCCCTCGGCCTCACTCAGTCCAGAAATCATCACAAGCCCCTCGGGAATTAGTAAAATAGTAGTGCTCAGCCCAAACAACATTAGAAATATCATTAAGTCTCAAAATGCGAGTAAATGTGGCTGAGTTTATAAAACAGTATAAATCAATAGGACTAAGTTCAAGTAATGTGTCAAAATAGTGAGGAAACAGTGCTAAAAGTCCATGAAGGATTCAAATAGTCGGCATGAAGCCCAAGTATGGCAATAAGCCCAAGTCATGATGATAATAAACAAGTCTCAGTCAAATACGCGGTAAAAACATCGATCGGGACGGACCAAGTCACAATCCCCAATAGTAAACAACCGCGCGCTCGCCATTAAGCGTGCGTTTCACCTCAAGATAGCACTACGTTGTGCAAATCCTGGCTTTCAAACCCTCAGGACATCATTTACAATCATTACTCACCTCAAGCCGGCCAAAACTCTAGCTCGCTATGCCCTTGCCTCTCAAATTGGCCTCCTCGCGCGTCGAATTGACCAAAACCACAACGAATACGTCACAATAGGCTAAGGGAACAAAACCCAATCGAAAATAATCGAATAACATCAAAAATCCCGAAATTTGCAAAACCCGAGCCCCGGGCCCACTTCTCGAAACTAAGAAATTTTCACATCAACGGGTTCCTTATCTCGCCACGAGTCCATACATACCAAGAACTCTCATATCCGATCTCAAATGACCCATCGAATCCCAATTTGAAATTTCAAAAACTCAAGCCCTAGTTCTTCCCCTTTTTGCTAAGTTTCCATGAATTTCAAGATAAATTCCACTATTAAATCATGTTTTTAGTTCATAGGACTCACCTCCAATAAATTCCAGTCGAAACCCTCTTCAATTTCTCCCAAAAAGCTCTCAAGATGCTCAACAATGGTGGAAAGTAACTTAGACTCGCGGAGGAAATGTTTTTAAAAACTATTCTATCTAGTCTAGATTTCCTTCTATGCGATCGCGGCCCCAGGCTCGCGATCGCGATACACAAATTCTCCAAGCCTCAAAAATGGCCTATGCGAACGCGGCCAAGCTAATGCGATCGCGAAGCTTTCTTTTCCAGACCTATGCGAACGCATTCCACTTGATGCGAACGCGAAGAACAAAATAGCTGGGTCCCCAGATCCTCTTATACGATTGCGGACCCCTCAATGCGAACGCGAAGAACCAATAACTCCCCTNTACCAACAACGCTTTCTCTTTCTTTCATTTCTTACTTTATAATCCACTTTATCATTTTGAGCCAACGCTCCAAAGAATCAAGTCATTTCATATACTTTCAGTATTCATATCACAACTCGAGCCAATGCTCCTAGGAATTCAAATGATCATATTGTCGTTCACATATTATTCACAACATATAGAAATCCTCCAATAAGTATGGAAATTTCAACCAAATCATGGTAATCACATTATGAGGAGTCACGGTCATGCTAGACACCAATGTATAGATACTCGTCACCATGCCTATACATCGTACTCGATCTATTTAGCAATTAGACAAACAAGACTCAGCCTCCTACTTCCCTACAAGCGTTAACGGGTTAAAACCAAACTACCTTACCTACAAACGCCTTGTAACTTCCACTTAACTCCTCAACTATCGTCTTTACCCCGCGATTCCACCTCCAATTCGCTCGAATCTAATCACAAATTGCTCGATTACTTTAATAAACTCTATATAAATCAATTTGAATGCATAAAAATGAATTTTCCAAGTTTTTCCCAAAAATTCCAAAATAGCCCCCGGGCCCACGTGGTCAAAACCCGAGGTTCGAACCAAAACTCGGTTACTCATTCCCCCACAAATTCATATATGTAATTTGTTTTGAAATCGGACCTCAAATCGAGGTCCAAATCCCCAATTTTTAGAAAACCTAGGTTCTACCCAAAAACCCCAATTTCACCCATGAAAATCCTTGATTTTAAGTGAAAAACATGTTAAATGATGTTAAAGATTGAAAGAATTGTGTACAAATCGACTTACAAATGATTTGGGATGAAGATTGTTCTTGAAAAATCGCCTATGGTGTTTGGGTTTTGAAAGAATGGTGAAAAGTGATGAAAATTCGGCTAAGTATAAAATTTGCTGGGCTGCGGATATGGGAAATGCGAAGTTGGGTTCGCAATTGCGAACCCTGCAGGCTTGGGAAATGGCAACACTTCTGTTCGCATTTGCGAACTCAGGTCTACAAAGGGACTATTGCATTTGCGAAACTGGTCTCGCATTTGCGAACCAGTGACCATCGCATTTGCGAGGTTTGGCTTCGCATTTGCGAACCTTGGCCGGCCTAGGCTGGTTTCGCATTTCGAACCAGCCTT
>NW_017670997.1:380969-387551 GCF_001879085.1 Nicotiana attenuata
AAACTCTGCAAGTGGCAAAAACTCATCCCATGAACCTCCAAAATCAATGACACAAGCACGCAACATGTCCTCCAATATCTGAATGGTACGCTCGGACTGTCCGTCCGTCTGAGGATGAAACGCTGTGCTCAGCTCCACCTGAGTACCCAACTCTCTCTGCACGGCTCTCCAAAACTGCGAAGTAAACTGAGTACCTCTATCTGAGATGATAGATGCCGGAACACCATGCAACCGAACAATCTCCCGGATATAAATCCCTGCCAGCCGCTCTGAAGAATAGGTAGTACACATAGGAATGAAGTGCGCGGACTTGGTCAGCCGATCAATAATCACCCAAATAGCATCAAATTTCCTCAAAGTCCGAGGAAGTCCAACAACAAAGTCCAAAGTAATCCTCTCCCACTTCCACTCGGGAATATCCATCTGCTGAAGCAAGCCACCAGGTCTCTGATGCTCATATTTTACCTGTTGACAATTGAGACATCGAGCCACAAATCCCACAATATCTTTCTTCATCCTTCTCCACCAGTAGTGTTGCCTCAAATCCTGATACATCTTCGCGGCACCTGGATGAATAGAATACCGCGAGCTATGGGCCTCCTCCAGAATCAACTCTCTAAGCCCATCCACATTGGGCACACAGATCCGGCCCTGCATCCTCAACACACCATCATCACCAATGGCCACATCTCTGGCATCGCCATGCTGAACTCTGTCCTTAAGGACAAGCAAATGCGGGTCATCATACTGGCGCTCTCTGATGCGATCATACAAGGAAGACCGAGAAACCACACAAGCCAACACCCGACTGGGCTCCGAAATATCTAATCTCACAAGCCGATTGGCCAAGGCCTGAACATCAACTGCAAATGGCCTCTCCCCAACTGGAATGTACGCCAAGCTCCCCATACTCACTGCCTTTCGGCTCAAAGCATCGGCCACTACATTGGCCTTTCCCGGATGATACAGAATAGTAATATCATAATCATTAAGCAACTCTGGTCACCATCGCTGTCTCAAATTAAGATCCTTTTGCTTGAACAAATGCTGAAGACTGCGATGATCAGTGAATACCTCACAAGATACCCGTACAAGTAGTGCCTCCAAATCTTCAATGCATGAGCTATAGCAGCCAACTCCAAATCATGAACAGGGTAGTTCTTCTCATGGGGCTTCAACTGACGAGAAGCATAAGCAATAACTCTACCCTCCTGCATCAATACACAACCAATCCCAACTCTCGAAGCATCACAATATACGGTATATGAACCTGAAGTTGATGGCAAAACCAATACTGGAGCTGTGGTCAAAGCTGTCTTGAGCTTCTGAAAGCTCTCCTCACACTCGTCCGACCATACAAATGAAGCACCCTTCTGAGTCAACTTGGTCAAGGGCGATGCAATGGATGAAAATCCCTGAACAAATCGGCGATAATAGCCTGCCAACCCAAGAAAGCTACTAATCTCTGTGGCTGAGGACGGTCTAGGCCAACTCTGAACCGCCTCTATCTTCTTTGGATCAACCTGAATACCCTCGCTGGACACCACGTGTCCCAAGAAAGCCACTGAACTGAGCTAAAACTCACACTTGGAGAACTTTGCATAAAGTTTCTCCTCCCTCAATCTCTGTAATACAACTCGCAAATGCTCCACGTGCTCCTCCTGAATACGTGAGTGCACCAGAATATCATTAATGAAAATAATAACGAACGAATCCAGATAAGGCCGAAATACACTGTTCATCAAATGCATGAACGCTGCTGGGGCATTGGTCAGCCCGAAAGATATGACAAGAAACTCATAGTGACCGTATCTAGTCCTGAAAGCAGTCTTAAGAATATCTGAATCCCTGATCTTCAACTGGTGATAGCCTGAACGGAGGTCAATCTTGGAGAACACCTTTGCTCCCTAAAGCTGGTCAAATAAATCATCAATGCGAGGCAGGGGATACTTGTTCTTAATTGTTACCTTGTTCAATTGCCTATAATCGATGCACATTCTCATTGTGCCATCCTTCTTCTTCACAAATAGAACTGGCGCACCCCAAGGTGACATACTAGGCCGAATGAACCCCTTATCTAGGAGTTCCTGAAGCTACTCCTTCAATTCTTTCAACTCCGCTGGTGCCATACGATATGGCGGAATAGAGATGGGCTGAGTGCCCGGCACCAGGTCAATACCAAAAGCAATGTCCCTGTCCGGTGACATGCCCGGCAGGTCTGCAGGAAATACATCGGGAAAATCCCTCACCACTGGGACAGAATCAATACTAGGAGCCTCAGCTCCAATATCCCTCACAAAAGCAAGATACGAGCGACAAACCTTCCCAACCATACGCTGGGCCTCAAGAAATAAATCACTCTACTCGGAACATAATCAGTCACACCACGCTACTCGATCCGCGGTACACCCGATATAGCCAAAGTGACTGTCTTAGCATGACAGTCTAGAACAGCATGACACGGAGATAGCCAATCCATGCCTAAGATAACATCAAAGTCTACCATGCTCAATAGCAATAGATCAACTCGAGTCTCCAGACCCCCAATAGTCACAACACATGACCGGTACACACGGTCTACAACAACAGGTAAAGCAAGAAACTCCCGGGGCGCACTCAAATAGTAAGCAAAATATGAGGACACGTAAGAATAGGTGGAACCGGGATCAAATAATACTGAGGCATCTCTGTGGCAGACTGAAACAATACCTGTAAGGATAGCGTCTGAAGCAATGGCATCTGTCCTGCCCGGAATAGCATAAAAGCGAGCCTAGCCACCGCCTGATCGACCTCCACCTCTAGGGCGACCCCTGGCTGCCTGACCTCCACCCCTGGCTGGCTGGGCGGGTGATGAAGTAACTGGTGCAGAAGTCGAGGGCTGATCCCTCTGGTGAAACTGACCACCACAAAGTCGAGGACACTGCCTCCTCATATGCCTAAACTCTCCGCACTCATAAAAACTACCCGATACTGGAGATGGGGACTGAAGGGAACCCCTCGCACCGGAGTGACTAGCAGATGCACTCGGCGCAGAAGAACCTTGAGATGAACTCGGAGCTGGGAGGGCGCTGAGTGAAGACTGGCCCTGTTGAGACCCATGATGACCATGGCCTGAAGATGCCCCACGATACTCTGGACGGGCCGACTGAGTAGGCCTAAAAGAACGACCTATACCATACTGGAAATGGCCCCTAGACGGAGCACCACTGAAACTGCCCGATCCTCGAGGCCTCCCTCTCCTCTCGCTCTCTACGGCGAACCGTCTCAATCTCACGAGCGATATCGACCACCTCCTCAAACGTAGTACCCAATACTCTCTCTCTAGTCATCAGAATAGGGAGATGGTAGTTAAGGCCATCCACAAATCTCCTGATCCTCTCACGATCTGTCGGAATCATCCAAATAGCATGACGGGCCAACTGTGAAAACCTCATTTCATATTGGGTCACGGTCATATCCCCCTGCGTCAACCACTCAATTTGTCTACGCAGCTCCTCTCTGCAGGACTGCGGTACATACTTCTCCAGGAAGAGAGCGGAGAACTGCTGCCAAGAAAGGGGTGCTGCACCAACAGGCCTACGCCTCTCAAAGTCCTCCCACTAAGTAAAAGTAGCCCCGGTAAACTGAAAGGTGGTAAATGCCAAACCACTAGACTCAAGAATCCCTGCTGTACGAAGCATCCGCTGGCACCCGTCAAGAAAACCCTGGGCACCTCGCCCTCAGCACCACCGAATGTCGGAGGCTGGAGTCTACCAAACCTCTCAAGACGAACGCTGCTCATCCTCTGGCATAACTGGAACCCTGAACTCCTGCACTGGTGCAACCGGCTGAGCTAGGGGTGCCTCTGGCATCTGTAGTCCCTGCACTCCCTGCTCAGGTATGCGAGCAGCGGGGGTCTGGTTGCCTCCCCCGGCCTGCGAAGTAGCTGCTGCTGTGGTGGCTGAAACTGCTTGAGCCTGGCCGGTGCAAACTGTTAAGATCTGTGCCAAGGTCTCCTGAAGACCCGGAATCACGATGGCCACAGCTGGTGCCTGAACTGGTGCTGCTGGAGCCTGATCCGGAGTTGGGACAGCTGGTGGATCAACAGGTGCTGCCCTCGCTACTCTGCCTCTGCCACGACCACGACCACGTCCACGGCCTCTGGTGGCCTCAGTGGGTGGTACTGGTGGTCGTCCACCTCGTCCAGTAGCGCGAGTCCTCACCATCTGTGAGAGAATAGAATAAAGAGAAATTTAGTACCCAGATCATCAAGTTCGCACGACAAGAATTTCAAGAAGATGAAGTTTTCCTAAAGGTTCTGCAGCCTCTCGAGGATAAATACAGACGTCTCTGTACCGATCCGCGAGATTTTACTAAACCGGCTCATGACTCGTGAGACCAAGTAACCTAGGATCTGATACCAACTTGTCACGACCCCAACCCCGGTCGTGATGGCGCCCAACACACTGCTAGGCAAGCCCGACCAATTAACAACCTTAACCCAATTCATTATACAGTTCGTTATTAGCTAACACAATTAAATTACCAAATCAGCATATCAGAAGTCTGAAATAAGAGTTAAATGTGCGGAAACTCAAATAGCAATACTACTACATAGCTCAAAAGATCTGTGTCACAAGTTTGAGCCTCTAATACAAGTTTATCAATCTAATACATGTCACTCTAGGGGAATACGAAATAAAAACAAAGGATAGAAGGGAGGGATCAGAGCTGCGGACGCCATGCAACTACGCAGATATGCGCTGCTCAACAGCAAATCCTCACTCAGCCTCAGGTGCACCTGGATCTGCACGCAAGGTGCAGGGAGTAATGTGAGTACTCCGACCCAGTTAATAATAAAAATAAATAAAGTCTGAGAGTAAAAAATCATGGATAACACATTGTAATCTATAATATGGCAGTTTAAACCAAGTAGTATGAAATCAATAAACCAGTGAAGTAGAAACACGGAAAAGCTACAACAGATAAGCAAATAAATGATATCCAAATAAAGGAATGCAATACATAGTACGGTACTCCCTAGTACCCGCTGCGGCGTGTAGCCCAATCCATTTATTTATCGTCGACGGCGCTCACTGGGGGTGTGCAGACTCCGGGAGGGGCCCCTTACGGCCCAAGCGCAATATCAAGCCATCTCGTGGCATCAGCTAGGCCCTCGGCCTGACATCAATATCAATATAATATTGCTGCGGCGTGCAGCCCGATCCATACTCAATCCAGAAATCACATAAGCCCCTCGGGCAATAATAAAATAGTAGTTCTCAGCCCAAAACATCATTTAGAATATCTTTTAGTTTCAAAATCCGAGTAAAGATGGCTGAGTTGTAAAATAGTAGAAAACAGTACGACTGAGTTCAAGTAATAAATCCATACAGTGAGGATATAGTGATAAAAACTCCCCGAAGGGTTCAAATAGTTGGCACGAAGCCCAAATATGAAAATCAATACAAGTAATGATGACAACAAATAGGCTTCAGTCAAAAAAGCGGTAAGAACATCACTCGGGATGGACAAAGTCATAATCCCCAATAGTAAACGACCCCACGCCCATCATCAAACGCGTGTCTCACCTCAATATAGCACTACGATGTGAAAATCTGGGGTTTCAAACCCTCAGGACATCATTTACATTCATTACTCACCTCAAACCGTCCAAAACTCTAGCTCGCTATGCCCTTGCCTCTCAAATCGGCCTCCTCGAGCGTCGAATCTGACCAAAAGCAGAGCGAATACGTCACAATATGCTAAAGGAAAAAAAACCCAATCAAAAACAATCGAAAAATATCAAAAATCCCAAAATTAGCAAAACCCGAGCCCTGGGCCCACTTATCGAAACTCAAAATTTTTTACACCAAAGGGTTCCTTATCTCGCCACGAGTTCACACATATCAAAAACACAAGAATCAGAGTCCAATTGACCCCTCAAATCCTTAATCTTAGCTCTCTTAAGTTCAAGCCCTAAACCTCCATTTTTAGTCCATAAATCCCTAAATTTTTCAGTACCAATTCATGAAATAACACCATAGGATTGTGTTTTGAGGTCCAAAACCATTACCTTATCGAAGCTCCTCCAAATCCCTCTTCAAAATTGCCTAAAAATCTCCAAGTACGAAGTTAAAATGAATAAACCCTTCAAAAATCGCGAAGAAGAACCATTTATACCTTCTGCCCAGTCGAAACCGCATCTGCGATAAATTACCTGCTTCTACGGGACCGCTTCTGCGGAAATATTCCGCATCTGCGGAGATTCATTAAAACTTCGCCTACCACATCTGCGGTCCAGTAGCTGCATCTGCGACTCCGCAGGTGCGGTCCTTCTTCCGCATCTGCGGCTCCAGGCCTTCCTCAGCCCCTTCGCTTCTGCGATACCAAACCGGCATCTGCGATACTGCACCTGCGGTCCCCAAGCCGCAGGTGCGAAAATACCAGCAACAGCAAAAATCTAAAATTTGCCCAAGTCCAAAACTCCCCGTTAGCCATCCGAAATCACCTCGAGGCCCCCGGGACCTCAACCAAAAGCACCAATACATCCTAAAACATTATCCAAACTTGTTCCAATCACCAAAACACCTCAAACAACAC
>NW_017670998.1:0-7640 GCF_001879085.1 Nicotiana attenuata
TCTTCCGATCTAATACCGCCCAATTGCAAGGCTTTGTTTGTAGCCTGGAGTGCCTCAAAATTTGTTACCATTCCGCTCTTAATCCCCTCTTCTATTCTTTCTCCTAATTTGATGACGTCAGAAAATTTATGGTTATCAATAACCATTAGTCTCTCATAATACTGCGGATCCTGAGCTCGGACAAAGAACTTGTTCATTTGTTGTTCTTCTAGTGCTGGCCTCACTTTCGCAGCTTCTGATCTCCACCAAGTAGCATACTCGCGGAAAGTTACCGTCGGCTTCTTCTTAAGATTCTGAATGTAAAAGACGTCTGGCGCATTTTTTGTATTGAGCCTGAACCGATCCATGAAATCTGGCGCCATACTTACCCAGTTAACCCATTTCTTCAGGTTTTGACTGATGTACCAGGACAGGGCGTCTCCACTGAGGCTTCTCATGAACAACTTCATGCGGATTCTTTCATCTTTACCAACCCCTACGAGCTTGTCACAATATGTTCTCAAGTGTACGTTCGGATCACCCGTCCCGTTGAACATTTCGAACTTAGGAGGTTTGTAACCCTCTGGCAGTTCTACGTTCGGGTGAATACACAAATCCTCATAATTCAAACCCTTGACGCCTTTACCACCTTCGACACCTTGGATTCGACTAGTAAGTTTCTTGAGTTCCTCTGTCATGTTCTTGATGAGTAGGTCCTTCTCGGCGGACTCCGTTGTGTACAGGGTCTGTTGTGGAGTGTGGGTTAAGGTTTCCACGTATATAGGGTTACTTTGATGTATTCCGGTAATTCTGGCGTAGTAGTGGTCGTTGGTTGAGTTTTGGGGATCAGGGCTAGGTTATGGTGCGTTTTAAGGAGTGTGGTAGGTGGTAGTTTGTGGATACTGGATTGGAGGGTGATGATGTTGTGGAGGGGTCGGTACTGGCGGAGCATTAGGATTTTGAGAAGGTGTGGCATATTGATGAGGTGCAGGAGGATTTTGTTGGTTTTGTGTGTTTTGGGGAGGTGCTGGGTTTTGGGCATTTTGTTGGTTGACGTCGGGGACGTTCAGGGTAAGGGAAAGATTTGCCGAGTTCCGGGCCTACTCAAGTTCCCCTTGTAACTCCAATATCTTCTGTTCTAACCGTAAAACCAAGTCATTCTGTGCCGGAGTACTCCAACCATCCAAAGTCTCAACATTCTCTGCATGCGTAGCGTTGTCTTTCCTGATACCGCTCATACCATCCATTCTGTCTTTTCCCTTGCTTTTAGGATCACTTGGAGGAGGAGGAGGTGGAGGACCTATAGATCTGGTATGATATGCTGATGATGACAGTATGCACTAACCAACCTTAGGGGATGGGAATAAACAAACAAACAAAAGAAGAAAACAAAAAGGTAAACAAGTTAGTAAGGAGTATTAAAAGGATGTTTGCCGTATTTAAACACATGTTGATACCCAATTTTCCCCTATGTATTTTACACTCAAAATACATTCAAAATAGCATGTGTGCATATATAAACATGCCCAAGAGTTTTGGTATTTTTTCCTAATTTTTAAGATTTTTAAAATCAATTATTGTCTATTTTGGCAGTACAAAATCCAATAATTGCTCCCAGGATTATCATTTTGGGAATAATTTATTTATATTCTCATATTTACACCAAAGTATAATTAAGGTGGTTTTTGCATATTTTTATAAATTTATTTGGTATTTTTAAAGCTAAATTGCATATAATTGCGATTATAGCCTATTTTACGATTAACAACATTTTACAGTTATAAAATCATTTCCAGTATTTTTAGATAAATATTTATATATTATTAATTAGTTTAGTGCTTTTAATTTATTTTTAAAATCATTTTATCTATTATTATAAAATAAAAGGGGGGAAATTGGCTATTTAACACATAGCCCATTCCCATTTCAATTACAGCCTCAATTTAACCCCCAATTCCACCCTAATTAAGCGACCCAACTCCAAATTTTAACCCAAACCCCATGACTTGTTTTCAGACCCGCCCAACTTCTCTTTTAATCCTGGCCGTTGATCATTTTGATCAACGGCCATGATCCGTACTTTCCTTTTTAATCCCCATACCCCCCTTAACCCTAATTCACTCTATCAGATGTGCCGCGTTTGAACTCTCTTCACCTCCCAGATCCTCTCTAGCCGTCTCCGAAACCCTAGCCCTATCCGACCTACTTCCGTCCTATTTCCATCGGAATCCATGGCATTCCTGGCCATGTATGACCTGTGCTCACTCTCTCTCACCATTAAACCTAAGCTACTCGAAGTTTGGAGGCCCGACTTAAAGGGCTACCTTTCGATCTGTCTCAGATCTGTAGATCTATGGCCTTTCCGGCCATTTTCCGACGTGTTCGAGCAATATGAGTCTCTTCGACTCAGGATCCGACTTTCCTCAAGACCTTTTTCATTCTAGGGTTTTCTCTGCAACTCTAGGCCATTTGAGGTTCTATACTTACTTAATTTTCTTAAGATCTGTGCCATGCCTAATCTTTGCTTGACTTTTTAGAGGTTTTCTCCAAATTTCCTCTTTAAAACCGTTCAATTTCAAATTTTAGGGTTTCTGATAAAAGGTTTTCTTCAAATATTTTTGATTCTTCCCGTTCCTTCTTTATGTGTGTTTATACTCGTATGTCTGTTTCTTACTATGCTCGAGTTTTCTCTCTTATTTCTTTTCTGATTATGCAAGACTTTTCTGTCACTCGCATGTTCACATGTTAATTCGTGTTGTTAATCCTCATTCTCTGCTATGTGTGTCTAAGTTTGAGCTCTTTGATTTTGTTTCACCTTACTGAGTTCTGTTTATGTTTTTGCTAGCATGTTTTTACCTACTTTGCTTAAAACTCGTATCCTCTCTTTCTTCTGAACTTGTTTGTGTATGTTTGCCTCTCACAAGCCTTTGAAAGGGGCTTCTGGGCTTCTCTCAATGACCTTGATTTCTCACCTCTGGTTCTATTTGAAACCCTATGATTTGGGAATTTTCTTTGACGAATGGCACTAGGGTTCCACTTTGGGACCCTAGCCTTTATGACTCAATGTGAGCCTGTAATTGAACTTGAAATCCTGTTTGCTTATGACTCTGAAACTTTCAATGTTAGACTCTTTCTTTTGTTTGAGCTGTATGCTTTATAAATGAGAAAACTCCTCTTTCAAAGGGTTTTCACCAACCAAGTGATTGATTCTAAAATCCCTTTAATAATGCTAATGATTTGTCACCGATTTCTTTCGATCGAACCTCCTTCACCCTACTGGCTGTTCACTTGGTCTTTTTATGTAAAAATCCCAAGCTTGTGATATTTTCCTTAAATACATGTTCTTCTGTAATTCTGTACCAATTTTTTTTGAATTATTTCTATACTTATGTGATTCTTTCCTTTATTACCTTAATTCCCTGTGATTCCAGTTGGATCCGGGATCCTCTTGATCGATTTTCGAGCTGATGTCCTATTTTACTTTAACAAACACACTACTATTCCAACCGTTCCTTAATTACTCACTATGTATTTGGTCTTGTTTATGCACTATGTGGCTATGTGGTTTCCTTGCCCTAATCAGCCTTATTAAACCGATTTTCTTCCTTATTCTGCCTTGGCTAGCCGTTTGAACTAGACTCCCCAATTAAAGGAGTCCAGTTGTCTTAATTGATACAAATTGATTGTTATTTCCATGTTTGTGCACTCTTTGCCTATGTATTACCTGTTTTTCAAAACTATATAAAGACTAGTCTTCCCTCTTTACAAGACACGAACACACACACTAAAATACACGAGCAAAAACACTTCTACCTACTTTCCTTCTTGCAATACAGTTTGGAATTCTGGTTTGCTTGAGATTTTGGAACTGCTGTTTGCAATTTTGCTCTCTCAAGGCTACTGTTTTCTTACTTGTTTTCCTTTGAAACTGGTATGTCTTTATTTAAACTTTCTGCTTCACCACTATGTGTTTACTCTATAGCTTCAGTCTTTTGTTGCTTTACTGTTCATGTTCTGTAACTTGTGCTAAATATTTTTCCTTCTTTGTTTCTGTTCCTGTATGGATCCCTACTCCTATTCCCTTCTATGTGCTGAGTTAAGATCTTGGCCTGACAGTATCCTAATTACTGCCCAGGCCATGACTTGATCCACAATGGGTCCTAACTCTCAATGTTTGGCTAGCAGGCTGGTCAGGGGTGTGCCAGCATCCCAATTGCTGGGCATGACCACCAGCCTGCCATGTCTCTCCCTGATTCCCTTCCCCCTATGCACTTACACTTACTCTTAGACTCTAAGTTCTGCCCCTCTCTTATGAGCCTTGCTTTGGGACCTTGAGTTCCCTCTAAACTTGGACATCTGAGGGCTGGCATTTCCACATTGCACTATGCTCTCAATTCTAAAATGTTTTTGGGGTGTAAGCACTGCTCGGAGTCCCTTTGAGACTCTTGGGAACTTTGACACACTCCAAATATGAGAAAGTCTTTTGGAAATCTGATCCTGGAAGTTGGTTTATCTCATATTGTTGGACTTTGAGTCTGAAGTTGGCTGATTAGATGTAGTTGTAACCGCTGATGTAATTTTTTTTACTTTCTTTTTGATCCATTCGGTCTGTAATAACTATTGGGGATGGATAGTGGAAAGGGATGGGAATGAATGCATGTAAAGGGTAGAAAACATGCCTATAGGGTCTTTTATTATTCTACATTTTTTGCGCTTAGAAAGCATGCCTATAGGATCTTATATAATTCTGCATCTTCTACGCATAGAAAGCATGCCTATAGGATCTTCTATAATTTCTGCATTTCTGCATGTTTAAAACCTGCCTATAGGTCATTCACAATTTCTGCACTTCTGCATTTAGAAAACATGCCTATAAGTTTTTCTACGCTTCTGCACTTCTGCATTTCCGCATTTTAGAGATCATGCCAATAGGTTCTGCATATAAAACCATGCCTTAAGTTTTTTTCTGCATGTACACACCATTAGGCAAACAATCTTAGGCTTAATAATAACCAATTCATGCTAGATATCAGGTCTATAGGACTCTTGCATTTATACAACTTTTTTTAAAAACCAATGACGCTTAGAGATCATGTCCATAGGAGCAAATTAACTGAATCAGTTTGCGTTTCGAATCTAGAATCAGTCATAAGTCAGCAGATCTTTGTTGATAAAACCAGCAAACGTCCTCCTTAAAATTAGTATACTCCTACATTGTTAGATATCCTGCCTATAAGTTTCACCTAGGCAAACCAGTAGGTAATTGATTAACGGTATCAGTTCTGATAGCTACATCTAGTCAAGGCTAATTCGGACTCCTCATCTGAGAAATATGTGATGAATCAGCCTATCCTACGCCTTAATTTAATCAAAGACCTAACCAGTATCTGAAGTCATGCTATGTATCTGCATTTAATGAGGAGGCCTGTCTGAGCCCTAATTGCTATTTGTCTCCCCTTATTTGACTATATGTTATGATTGTCGTCTAGATTTTTATCCTTTCTTGAACTTCTGAAAAGCCCCAATTCCCTTCCCTTTAGGAATAGTAGTTCCAATGCCTCCGGAACTGATAGGATCAGGACGAGTAATAGCATGCAATAAGTAACGATACCATTCCGTGCTTCAATACCTTAACGGGGTGGGAAGGGTAGACATGGAGATGATGATCACGCGATAATACCATCCGTATGATTGGCTACCGGTGTTGTGTGGATAATCCATGTATTTTACAAACCTAGAACCCCTTTCTTTATGTAATTATTTTAGATTGAAAATTTTCAGTTCTTTAAAATTCTGCATTTTGTTTCAGTCAATAAAATCTCCCCTTTAATTTTTGCACTGTCCTCTTCTTCTAAATAAAATTTTTTGCTCACCCACTTCTGTATCTGATTGTTTATATTCATTATTTGGTCCCTTTTTTCCACTTAGACTTTCTTTAAAATGACTAGGAAATCACCTATTCAAAATTTCAGCATGCTTAGTAACCATTATACATATCTACTCGAGGTCCATATGTGAAATTGTCTTGTATGCTTACTTGCTTTAAAGTCACAATTGTAGCATGGCCGGGAACCACACTAGTGGATCTTGAGGGGTGCCTAACACCTTCCCCTCGAGATAATTTCTAGCTCTTATCTAAACTCTGGTTTTCCAACTCAAACCCTACTTAGTGTCCTAATGCACTTAATCATTAGGTGGCGACTCTTCAAACTCCAAAAACCCAATTCCCAAAAGGGAAAGGAGTTTACCGCCCAAATGTCGTAAATCCGATTTCGCCTTTTTTTAATAAAGGAAAAGGGGGCATCGACAGCATGGCGACTCTGCTGGGGATTCATTCTTTAGGCTTTTACCATTTCATGTTATTTGTGACTTTATTGCTTCTTTATTGCTTTTATTTAATGTCTTTATTTCTCTTCTACTTCGAAAGTGACGTGGCTCTTTGTTTTCTTTTCTTTAATGCTTTTACTGCTTTCCTTCAATACTGTTGTAATTACGAGCAATTATGGTAATCATTACTTTATGAACGTGCAAATACGTGACAACTTATTTCATTCTTGTAATTGCATCTCCAACATCATATTCCACTCGTGCCAAACGAATACCATAGCAACACTTATAATGAGTGGTTGCGCCCTTCCGATATTATCACCCCTAAATTTGGCAAAGGCGTATTTGCGGTAAAACCAGTCGATCAGCGGTGCAGTCGACGGTTCCGTGCCTTTCCCTCTTGAGTTGTCCGCTCAAGGGTACCGGTCTAATACCCCATAGAAACCTTATTCTGTTTAAACTGTGCATGCATCACTGTCAAACATAGCCGAGTCAATTATGTTGTCCACATAATGACTCTTTAAGATAGCCTTGTCCAAAGTCCACTGGGTTTCCTTGGAACCCAAACGGACACTACCACGCCTGTGCATTTATTTGGAGAGCTAAATGCCATTTATACTGATATTGGTTTAAATAAGTCGAGTCCGGCGGGGTAATGGTCTAACACTTTGTTGTGCAGAAAATGAGGCACGAAGTCCCCAGATTCGGCATGGTAACCAACATTCACCCAAGGTTGCTAAGCTGGTGGGAAGACCTTCACTCCAGCGATCAGACTCTCGTCCGTAAATATTTGGGAAATTTGCCTTCTCTTTTGGAAATCCAACCCGACAACAAAATCATAGAGGCTGCAACTTTATTCTGGGATAGCGACAGATCTGTGTTTCACTTCGGGGACCTTGAAATGACACCTTTGCTCGAGGAAATAGGAGGGTTAGCTGGTATTCCTTGGGAGACTCCGGGTTTGCTTATGCCAGAAAATCGCAAGGGCAGGGGTTTCTTCAAGATGATGGGACTAAAGAAAAACCCAGGCTTGACCTGTTTGAAGGACTCCTACATTCATTTCGACTATCTGTACGAGAGGTACAGCCATAGCAAGTCCTACCGCACTTACCCAAATGAATTTGCCCTCACCTCATTGGGACATATCCACAGAAGGGTCTTCGTCTTCATGTTCTGCTTTTTGGGGATGATAGTATTTCCTATAAAGAAGGCTAGGATCCATACTAGACTAGCCATGGTCACCAAGACTCTAATGGAAGGGATTGGCGGGCAGCCTTTTAGCATAGTACCTATGATTGTCGCTGAGATATACCGAGCCCTGGAAAACTGTCAAC